>NC_056725.1:1614553858-1614646358 GCF_019279795.1 Protopterus annectens
GACCTAGTATCGAATGCAATTCCCCTTTTCAGAAATATTTTCCTAGCCATAACAAGCAATTGGAAAGTTCCCAGAGGTTCCTAACTAAAAGATCACAGACTTAAAAGACAAGAGTTACCAGGAGATGCTTCTCCCTTATTCAGTGTCCTATAGACTCCTCAGAGGCAATCTTTGTCTTGCTTATGGGCCATTAGGGATCCAATAGTCCAAGACCGTTTATATCTCCAAAAATCAAACAGCCCCAATAACACCACTACCAGGAATCTAAAAGTGCTTCAACAAATAAACAGAACCTGGCAGAGAGAGACAGATTTTTTTCTCACAATGCTTCTCTGGAACAATCTAACATGCCAAATTAAGTAATGTGACACACTGTCTTCCTTTGAAAAGGAGTTAGACAATTAGATGTGTATCCACAAATTTTTCCCTAGTATTGGTCTGTTATTCCTTGAAAAGGGAGGCAATGTTTAAGAGGGCATACTGAGGGCTAATTCTGAGGCTAACATGAGTGAACAGGGCTTTAACTTTGTCAACTAAGCCAGTGAATACAGACTATCCAGCTTTGTTTACTTTCTGTTTACTCTGTCTTTACAGCACATAATGTTAACGTTTTATCCTGGATCTGTTCCTTCAAATTGTAAGAGCTAAAATGAAATTACACTGCAGAAAGTGTACAATGGAAAAGTATGAAGATGCTGAAGAGAAAGGAGGGATTGTGATAAACAGAGAGATTTACAAAGTCAGGCATGTATATTGCAAAAGTAATTAGAAAAATGGACAAGGCATGGCTACGTGGCATCTATTATATTTATAGGGAAAATACAAACACCTGGGATGTCAACAACTCAGACCTTTTTGTTCATGGACGGTAGGTGATAGGTGTGATAGTTACGTGTTGCGTACCTTCATTTTATGGATAAAATGTACACAATAAAGAATTACCAGAAGAAAGTCTATAAATGAAATACTTCAATGGTAGTACAAAGCAATTTTTGAGGGTATAAGAATATTACTGGTAGAAAATCTTTCAGTCATGATTAGGTAGTCATTAAAAATAAATAAATATGAACATGTAAAATGCTGTGGAAAAGTTACATGGAGTACATTATATGTTTTCAATATACTGCTTATGCAAACTAAATTCCAGAAAATGCTGCAAAATTGTTCACCCCCCCTCCCCTTATTTTGAGGAAGAGTGAAATTGCAAAGTTAAGACATGAAGAAAATTGTCTTTTTAAAGTTATATACTATTATTTGATGTTATTCAAAATTTCCAGTGCATCATTTTGTAGCTTCTGTAGTTACACCTTAACAGGCCTTAAGCAGATTTGTGAGAGTATAGTTTTAAAAGTTAAAAAAATATACTACTAAATGTATACATTATAAAAAAGCAGGTTTCTTGCACATTATCCTTTTTTTCAGCACTTTTCTTTCTGCTCTTCAGAAAAACGGAAAGTAATGGAAATTATGTAAACATTCCTCTGACTGGGATATAGTGCTCCTGTCCTGTACCTTGTTAAATACGTTGTCAGCATGTGAGAAGGCACGAAGAGCTTATCCTCTCTAGACTTGTTCACACAGCAGTAGACTTGTCTAGGTCTAATTTCTCCAAAATGAGATGCAAATTAAATATGTGTAAAATAAGAATTTAATTAGCACCTTTGCTGGATCCATTTTTTTAATCTTCAGCCAGGAATCTATAACACATTAATAAAATGAGATACCTTAATAGCTAGGACAGCTCTTGAATATGATAATAAAAATCACCAGGATATCATGTCCTTAAGAAAATAAAATATGCCTTGTATAATCAGTTACAGTCTACAGAGATGACCTCTCAATACGCTTACAGCACAGTATCAGTATCAGAAAAATGATACAAGTTGGGTTCTTTATAAAATGTGGTGGACCACACTCACTTTTCATAATGTTCTATATGAAACTTGATGAACTTACTGACATCTTTGAAGCCAGTTAAATGCACTAAGCATTAACCACTAGTAACATTATTCCCTTTACAAAAAATCTGTAATGTGATTAATATTTTCGGCTCTGGATCAGCACAGCCAAGACTTATTTGACAATAATCCCTATAGATTAACTTGTCTCACAGAGTGATGACACTTAACAGTGACCCATGCTACATTTTGTCTATATTATAAAACTGGCAAGAACTATCAGCATATACCAACCCAAAAGAAACTGCAAAAAATACACCCAAGAGGCAGCAACTGGAAACAAAGTCCATTTAATGGTAATTCTGCTACCTTGGCATACAGCCTTCAAGGAATAATACAAGCCACCAACCTTCCCCATTGTATTACAAAGCTGCTCCAATTAGATACACCCTTTCAATTATTCAAGTAATATTCCTTAAATAAACATACCCCCCTAAAAACTTTCACCAAATAATAATAAACCATGATACATCTATACATATATGTTTTTTTCTTATAAATGACATTCAACATTTAAATTAACCTCTATATTTATACATTTAGGTTTCAAAGTATTATAATTCAAAATAAATCTATTTTCCATCCTTAAAAGACTGGCTAAGAAATCACCACATCTAGCAAGAAATGGTGTGGCAAAAACACTGAAGAAAAGTCTGGCATGACAATGTGCATTAATAAAATGTTCTGCAACTGGACTATCTAAATTCTTATTTCTAATATGGCCCAAATGTTCAAGGATCCTCACCTTACCATATGTTTAGTTTCTCTATGTACCATGTTATAGGAATACATCCACATCCTATAATGTAAACCACCCCACACGAAGTGCATGAAAACCTCCCCAGGGAACAAATTATTTTTTTCATTAATTTTACTTCCTGAAATGTTCTTAATCCTAAAACAAACCTTGCACCTACCACAAGGGAAGGACCCCACATCTGCCCTACTAGTCAAAACCTTTTTAGAATTTAACAATTCCCTCAAATTTGGATATCTTCCAAAAGAAAATGTGACTTTTGTAGAAAATAAATGTTTCAACTGCTCATCATCACAAACTACTGGCCATAAATCCTTCACCCTTCAAGATATGAGAGAAAGGGGAAAATATAGTCACAAAAAATAACTCATAAAAGGCTGTATGCCGAGGTACAAAAATGGTAAGGAAAATTGTCAAATCACATTATAGACTGCAAGAGTGTAGAATCTGCTCCATGCACTGGTGAAAATGTAGCCCTACAATCAGTTGACTGTGTCACAAATAAATTAATAGGCACATTCAGAATAGCACAAACCTGACTTCTAACTTATTTTACATTAGTGAAAAACTTGAAGTTGGCTATAAAACTAAAAGCTAAATCAAATATTGAATAAAACAACTTTAATAAATATTGTTTTTGCCAATAGCACATTCTCCATGCAAGCACAAACACATTAGAAACATTATAAACTCTTTATAGTTTTGATTGAGGTGTCTTTTGGCAGTGAGAAAGCCAATCCCTAAGACTTTACTTTCTCTTTAAGAACAAGTCTCTTGCTCTTCCCTAGCAGTTAATGTAGTTTGATGAATAATAAGGTCTTCTGCTAACTCACTGTGAGCAGAATCTTGAAAAAGCAATAATCATAATAGTTGAGCTTCATCATTACCATTCCACAATCAGAAATACAGATTCATAGGTAGTTACAAGGCATGCAGTCCATCAGACTGTTGAAGATACTGTGTAGTCCATCTTCCCAGAACACTGTCTGATTAAATGACTGCTTAGAGTCTTGCTAGGCAAGTGAAGGTTGGAAGAATAAAACCCTGGACTGTTATGAAGCATCTCATGAATTACTCATTACATTAATCTTATGAGCTGACAGACCATTCTTTATTTCCCTGCAAAGGGGGGGGGGGCAAAAATTTCACAATGATTATTTATAACAATACTATGGACAAGTTAAGGAAATAGTGCTACTCAATTGGAGAAGGATTGAGAACCACCTGGTTACATTTCAGATGTTTTTAAAAAGATTTCTGATTTAACAATGTATGGATATTTTACCTGAAGTTTGTACCATTAAACATACAATTTAAAAATATTACTAGGTGACATAAGAGCACAATCTGGATAAGTTGCTTCCTCAAGTAAATACTAAGAAAATCAAATATAGTACTACTATATAAAACTTGTTATTATCTTATAGATTTAAAAGCTTCCATTATGAGTGGACCAATAAAAATCTTTCTACCCTTGGGCCAAGATGGCAAACTGCTAACAGCACAAAGTCATAGCTCTGCTTTATTTTCTTTTTTTCTGACAGGATTTTATTATACAAACTTAACAAAAACTTATTTTCTAATACATTTTGGGTCTTTTAAACAGACTTAGACAACTATTTGAAAGAAAAATCAAGTGTTTATGTTTTTTCTTTGATTTTTTCCTGTCAGAAGTTTTATTGATTGTTGTGACAGAATGAGCCACTCAAAAGTGAACTCTCAAGACTACTTGCTGAAAAATAAACTACAGTCTATAATGGGCAGTATCCAGGAGATTTCTTTTAAATTTGATAAACTTGACATCAGCATGGACACTATAAAAGAATATTCCAAGAAACAAAGAGAAATGTTAAAAGAGATCATAAAACAAAATCTTTTCAGATCTCAGCAATAGAAGACACATTAAATGACCTGGATAGCAGAATGGCAGTGAGTGAGAACCCCATAGAATTCCTGTTAAAACAGAATACTTTGTTTATGGAAAAACTAGAGTACCTAGGAAGTAGCTCTATAAGAAATAATATTAGGATATATGGAATACCAGAAAAGGAAGATTGAGACAATATGATGCAGTTTTTAACTAAATGGATGTCTAAAATTCTAAATCTACCAGAAGCTCTGTCTTTTGGTGCTGAGAAAGCCACCGATCTCTTTCAACTTCTTCTTTGAAGACAAATCCTCTGGTCCCCAGATCTATTATTGTAAAATTTCTCTCCAGCCAAGACAAGGGCCTGATACTGAAGACTGCATGGGTTAATTCTCCAATAAAAATAAATAACAAAACTATCATGTTTGACAATGATTATACTGCATCTGTTATGACCAAAGGAAAGCATGTATTCTATTCATAAAATACTTAAATAAGCTAAACATTAAAGCCAACCAATTTTCCCAGCCAGAATTAGGATCTTTTCACCAGAAGGTTAGACACTTTTATTTGTCTAGAAGATACAGTTCAGTTTTCTCAGAAAAAGAAACATTTTGATCAATCAGAAAATATGGATTGGACTCATGTCAGCTTAAAGAGACAAACAACAATAAATAGCTGGTCTTCAAAGGACGAAAATAGTAAAAAAATAAAGAAAAGTAATGTTGTTCTCATTTTCTATTTTGCCTAAAATAGCTTTTTTACAGTTATTCAGTTTGCCATCTATGACAGTTCATCATCAAATTCAGGGTAAAACAAGCAAGCAAAAAATGTTATACTTTATCAAAATGCATTTTCTATGGTATCTGAAAAAAGGAATAAATGTTAGTATTTATATTACATATAAGTCCCTTTATTATTCTATTTTAATTCTCTCTAACATTATTTTGAAGCATAGAGAGTGGTGTGTATGTGATAGTGGGTATATTGACAGTATCTGAGATAGTGTGTGTATATATTAATATTAATATTACGTATAAGTCTCTTTATTATTTTGTTTAATTCCTCTGAAACATTATTGTTTAACATAGAGAGTAGTGTGTATGTGGGGAGGCGTATATTAACATGTTTAACTAATCCACTTAATTTATATATACTTTATATACATAATTTCAAGTAATGTATATATATATATATATATATATATATATATATATATATATTTCTTTTTTTTTTTTTTTTCTATATGGTGAATGTGTTTGCATGTGATCAGCTTTATCCGTGTGCAGTAGGTGTTGTGCTGAGTGGTTTTGGCTGCATGAAAATCATATATATACATTAATTCACTTTCTTTAAATAGGTATAATATGTGTGGTGTTTGTTCATTACTTGGGCTCTTATTCAAAGAATTATAGATCGTATTGACTGTTTTTTTACTGTAGCTGCTTCTTTTCAGTCCCATTTTTTGCCTACTGTTACTTAAATTGCTTTAGAACGTTTCTTCAGATACTTCAATATGTTTTATATTTTATAACAGTCTAGATTCCATGTTGAAGCTGCCCGTGCTGCAGGAAATGCATTTTGAACTTTAAAGAATTAGAGATTGTACTGACTGTTTTTTACAGTAACTGCTTCTTTTTAAGTCCCTTTTCCCACCTAGTTTTAGTTAAATTGCTTTAAAATGTTTTTTTTCACATACCTCAAGCTGTTTTTCAACTTATAACAGTTTAGATTCCATGTGCAGGCTCCCTGTGCTGCAGGAAATACATTTTGAACTTTAACCCTCATTTACAGGAAGTGAACTTTTAGAATGTTAAAACAAGCTCTCTTCTCCTACTCCATAGCAAAATTATGGAAATGCCCTTCCTCACACTATAACTTCTGTTTCATCATGCACTAACTTCAAAGCTGCTCTAAAATCTCATCTAAAAGAGCACTGGGCATGCCCGTGTAACAAACCTCTCTAACATCTCTACCCCAACCTCTCTAATCCCCTTCTTCCACCCCTCTAACTACCTTGGATTGCAGCCAAATACATTGCTTGTAAACCTATATCTCAGCTGTAATCTTAGCCACTGTTATTCAAGGCTAACAACTGCTAGCTCAGCTATTAATATACTTGCTAGTCTTTATGGCACCAATGATGTAAGTGTTGTACCATTTAACTAAATACTTAATTTCATTTTGAACTATAACTGTTTACTACTATTGTTAAACAAAACCTACCTATACTTCTTGAAACTTGTAATTAATTGTTGTTTCTAATTGTTGTTTTTATTGTGGAGCTTTTCTCCCTGGGCCTCCACTGAAAAAGGACCTGTGTCCAGTTGGATTTTCCCAGTCAACAAATGTAAATAAATGGCAAGCGTAAAAACAATTCCGCAGCAGTTATCCAAGGCGCCAAAGTAGTGTAGCTCTTCACTCAAACCCAAGGGACATAAACGAACCAAAACGTTAATCAAATGGAGTCAAATATAATATCAAAGATACTTTAAAAATCACATGCATTGACTTTCGTATATAATATAAAACTTTAATATCAGTTAGCGCTTTCACCCACAGGCTTCATCAGACTTATAAAAACATATCAAATATAGCATTCAAATAATGTGCAAACTTCACATGAAACGCACCTAGCAAGATAAACCAAATTACTGCTTTGACATGTAGTTCTGCGTTTCATGTGAAGCGTTTTACGTTGGTAAAACTAATAGAAAATTACGTGAACTCATTAGAGATGACACCTACAATATATGGACTGGTTCTACCTTTAATGCTTTGGCTAAACATTATATGCTTAAAGGCAATTCACATCCTTTTGTTTTTTTGATATTGCAATGTATTGAGCAAGGTTTACGAGGGGGGGACATCACTAATCACACAAAGGAGTGTGAATTGAGATGGATGGTTAGGCTGAGAGCTGATGTCCCCCCGGGACTTAACAACAAGGTTCCCCTTAAACCTATCCTTATGAACAGGAGACTGTCCATGAAGAAAAGGAAATAATATTAAATGGTTTTATGCTGTATATGTTTTTGTTTTTCTACGTTGTTGTACATGGATTTAAGATGTATCTATGTATGTGCATTTAAAGTTTTTATGTTTTTTAAGGATCTTTAAAAAGGGATGTGATGTCATCATTTGATTGTCCTATCATTGAAGTTTGCACGTTATTTGAATGCTATATTTGATATGTTTTTATAAGTCTGATGAAGCCTGTGGGTGAAAGCGCTGATACTAAAGTTTTATATTATATACGAAAGTCAACATATGTGATTTTTAAAGTATCTTTGATATTATATTTGACTCCATTTGATTAATGTTTTGGTTCGTTTATGTCCCTTGGGTTCGAGTGAAGAGCTACACTCCTTTGGTGCCTTGGATAACTGCTGCGGAATTGTTTTTTTACGCTTGCCATTTTACATTCTGTTTTTTCGCAGTGGATTTAACTGTTTGGTGGTGCTTTTTGTTTATTTTAAATGTAAATAAATAAATAAATAAATAACATAAAATAAAAGCCGCAGAAACACAAAAATAGAATGTTTAAAATGAATCTAGCTACTTTTAAAACTTATCCATGTAGTTTTTATGATAATTGTGTTTAAAAAGGTGGAATAATGAAAAAAAGAAAATGAAAGAAGAATGCAGTGGGAAGAAGAAAAAGAAGACATCTGCAGACTTAAAGATACCTGATACTAATCTCTGTTTAGTTACATCTTGTAGTCATCCTAATTATAGTTCAGTGAAAGTTGTATCCTTTATATAAGTACAGTGTAAATATAGTATACTCATGCAACAGATCATCACAATACAGAGGAATATGTCATTTATAGTGATGAAAATGCTTGTTTAAAACAATATTACTGGTTTTAATGTGTCATGAAAGAAGTTGAAGAAACTAATATAACATAATAATAATGAATTAGACAGTAACTGCTATACAGAATACTTCTGATAAACAAAGAATTACATATTGCAGTAGTGGAATTTCCTCTACAGTTTTTCTAGTTCTGCAACATGCTACCTGTTATATCGTACACACAAATATTTACACACTGTCAGACTGCATTTTTGATTATTTGTCTCAAAATTTCAGGACTTGGCATTGTAACACCTGATATTTTAAAAGGTTACTTTCCTTAACTGATCCATTATTATCACTGACCTAATATATTGTTTCATATCCACATTTAATTTATGTAAGTACAAACCATTAACATATTGGTTACCTATGACTTAAACTTCTGACATGTTCTAACTTTTGCACTGTTCAAGGGCTATCTGGTATTTTCTACCTGGGCTCCCTTGGAATACAGATTCATAACAAGAATACATAGTTTCATTGAATAAGATCTAATAAGTAAAATAACTGATCTGCTTCTTGCAACAGACAATGACACACCTAAAGGTTTAATCTCATAAAAAATGTAACAAACACATAGACCATGGGTCATCCACAGATAATGGAAGACCTGAGATATAATACAGAGAGGTAGTTAAGCATCAAGACTGTTGGTGGAATACAGAATACTTACAAATACCTAGCACGAATGAAGCTGATAGCATAGTAAATAGAGAATGACATGTGCCATACATAATACCTGGCAGTGTTTTAAAATATTGTTATAGAGAGTTATTAATCATCTAACAGTTGATAAGCTACAGATTAAGCACCCATACTTAAGTAAATCATGCTACATTGCAATTCTATATACATAAGAACATCAATGTGCAAAAAGACACTCAAATTGAAATACATATTTACAAAGAACACACATGTCTGTTCATAAGAAAGGGGTCTACAGATGCATTTACAGAATGTAAAACCAACTGCCTGCAAAAACTAAATGCCCCATAACCTTTTTGTTTTACTTCAGTATACAGTTGTCCCAATGCTTTCCATTAAATGCAATTGAGAAATCTAACACCTGATATGATGCCCAAAAGAGCTGTGCAAAGCAACAAAATTGTAACATTAAAATGAGGGAACACATCATTACTAAAATGTAAATGAAAACAAGCATGCAAGAAGCTAGCATATCTTCTATGGGATACTATAGGTTTCATAACTATGCACACTGGATTTTATAAAATTGTTTTTATACAAAATGATTTTTACAGAGATTTGAGTGGAAACTATTAACAGTGATTATAAACTTGCTCTGAGACAAATATATTTATTTGACTTCGATATAGATATTAATTTTCATATAACAGCATTTATATACACTGCTGTACTTATACTTTAAAATAAGTTGTTGTCTACTGTGCTATATGAAACAGTTTAGAGGAGAAGATGCTTAAAACACCTTAATATGCTCAACATCTGTTGTCCTAATTATTCAGAGTTACTTCATTAATTATTGGAAAAAAAATATTAACAAGCAGATTTAACTCTTCAAAATGATCTCCATTTGTTAGTGAAATATGTAATTTTATTTATGCTAAACTGACTTTTAAATCATTCCAAGTATTTTTCATCTCCCATTTGTATGCAGAATGCAAAAACTCGATCCGCACATTTCAGAATGTACTATAAGCAAATTTGCAAGTATATGATACTTAAAATATAATCATGAACTAATGTTTTCTGTACAAAAATTTGATTTTAAATGTATATTCCAAGTACTAGAGATATTGATAGTAACATACATTCATAATACAAAAAAAAGTTCACTTAAAAACATTCACTCGTATATTTACTTTCATGCATAGATATATAGAACATATTCACTTTTTTAACTGTTAAAATGCATATGAAGCATCTTCTCATAATTTACAAAGACATACACACAGTTATATGTATGCTCATCCATGTAAATATATTATGCATATATAAGCGCACACAATATACACAAATATATCATTTTAAATTGTAGCACATTTTAATTATATTTCCATATTCTGACCATTACGTTCACCTTTTTAACCATGTTACTAAATTAGTTTTAAAAGTTGTATGACACGTGATCTTGATTTGTATTGGTGTCATGATGTCTGTATGTTAATAGGTGCTATCAGTTTTATTTCCTCCATATAAATGCTTAAATACTAGGCTAGTTATAGTATTTTCTATAGTAGGATTAATTAGAAGAAATTACTATATAAAATGTCTTCATCAAATGGAGAAATTTGAAATGCATTATTTCTGGGATATTTTTTATATATTTCTATTATCTTAAATATTAATATTAATTTTGTTTTTCATTTTAACATGACTTGAGTGTGCTTTATATAGCTATAATTAATAATATTGTTTTAAATTAAGAAGCAGTAGTAACTGTTTAGTTTGGTGACATCAGGATGAGTTGTTTGGTATGTGATTTGTATGATTGTATCATCAAATCATGGAAATTTCATTCCATGATGACAGGTTTGAATTTTTATAAGTTTGAATTTTTTTTGTATCTGTCCATAACAACAATTATTAGTACTTGGTTATTATATTTTAAGCTACATCATCTTAAATCAGTGCATTTTATGTTCTTATGAATGTTGACATATAATTGCCTCTCATTAATCATCAATGTACTTAATAATCCATTGAGGAGGAGTAGTTTAAACAAATATTTGAAACTGCATAAAGCTCACATAATTTTCTTACAATAAATGCATTTGTTCTCTGAAGAAGTAGATTAATATTAAAAGAGTATTCAACTCTTGTGAGTTCTCATTTTAAATCATAAAGGAAAGGCACTCTTATTCTTTGGTGAAATTCATTACCTATGCCTGAAATATTAAATACCTATTTATATAAAAATGGAATGTTGGGTTTAGCATTAGTAGAAATTGACAAAAAAAATACTTTTGTAAATTCTTACTGGATACCTGAAATTGGAGCCAAAGTTGCTAAGAAATATTTGGATGTTATAACCTTATATACAGCAGGTGAATTGATTATTGCAGGAGATTTTAACTGTAGTCTTTCTAGTACAGACACAACTACTGATAATGTTTCTAAGCTATCCTCAGTAGATAAACATTTAAATCATTTTATTAATTCTAAACATTTGAGCTATACCTATGATAGTAATTCAGTTAACTCTGTTAACTTTACATATATTTCATAGGTTCATAGGTTTGTACAAGGCTAATGGCCCTGGATCCTTTACATAGAAGTGCCTTGGCATTGTGCTGTTCGACACCAGTTCCCAGTGCCTCTATCAAGGTTTGTAAGGTTATTATTCTTGAAGACTTGGCACCCAAACACTGATACATTTTTTTTATTTCTAGTAGTTTATTTACTAAAATTGAAGATGTATTGATACCTTCATGTCCTTTATCAACCATAATGCTGTTACATTTACATTAACATTAAGGCCAAGTAATTTGATGTACTATTAGAGAATATCTGTTTATATAGTAAAATTAAAAGATTTTAAGGAATGGTGTCTAAAAGAAATAGATCAATACTTTGGAATTAATAATAGTGGAGACATTTCAGAGGTACTTCTCTGGGATGCTTTAAAAGCTTATCTATATGGAAGAATTAAAAATTGGCACATACGTAAAAAATGAGTGGGATAAGGAGTTGATGTCTTTGAGGTCTAATACAGATAAATTGAAACCCAATTTAAAACCATATGATATATGAGCAAACACTGAGTTGAAAATATTAAATCAGAAATATATTGTACTTTAACATATAATATCAATAAATTTGGAAAATGTAAATGACAAACTTACTCAATAAACCCAAAATGCTTACACAGGTTGGCTGTTAGATCTAAGAACAAATACATACTAATCATATTAAAGAAATAATTTCCAACAAGATGATAAAAATAAAAACAACTGATTGATTTAAAAAGACATACTAGAATTGTCTCAGCCTGTAAATACTTTCTGCATAATTTAGGAGTTATATTGCATGGTATTTTGCTGAAAGAAGCTAAACAACTCCCTTCTTATATTCAAGATTCATTTGATTTTTTGAATAAAATTAGAAATATTGTATGGCAAGAGAATATGTATTGGATAACATTAGATGTAAAAAGTCTATATACCAACATCCAACATGTATTTGGGTTGGAAGCAATATTGCTTCAGATGGATAATACTCCTTTTACTCATTATATATTAGACTTAGTTAAATTTTGCTTAGAGAATAATTACTTTTACTTTGAAAATCAAGTTTTTCACCAGATTCAAGGTACGGCAATGGGTGCACCATTTGCACCCATGTATGCCAATATTTTTATGGGTTTGGTGGAAAGGGAATGTATTTATAATAAATTGTTCTTTAAAAATCATGTTAGGTTTTATTTTAGATACATAGATGATTTGGTATTCCTATGTGAAGGTGGCTTTCACCTACTGCATATTTTTGTGCAAGATATTCAAGTTAATAGATTTGGTATAGTGTTTGATGGTTTACAATATGGGCAACAAGTTTCATTCTTGGATATCAACTTATGTGGACAAAAAGGAAATAACATCATTACGAGTATTCATAGGAAATTTGGAATAGTTAATGAATTTTTAATGGGTACCAGTTGTCATCCCAGACATACTATGGATTCTTTGCCCTATGGAGAGTTTTTAAGAATTTCTAGACTGTGTAATGAAGAAAGTATTTTTTTGAAGGAAATTGAATAAACGAGAAATATGTTTATTACTAGAAAATATGACATCAGATTAATTGATAAGGGTATTCAAAAGGTATTTAATATTAGATATAATAATAATAAAAATATTAGATCTTTTAGGAATAAGCAGAATAATGGGGTGAATAATAATATAGAGTTAGAGAATTTTTTTATAGTTTCTACATATAATATTTGTAGTGAAAATATTAGGCACTGTATTTTATATTTTTGGGAATTTTTAAGGAACTTTAAAGAACTGACAGGTCTAGCTAACAAAAAGTTAGTCTTTTCCTACAAGAGGGGAAGAAATATTAAGGATTTGTTAGTTTATACTAAGTTCACTAGACCTGAATTTAGATTGCCTTTACAAATTCAGGAAAGAGGTTTAAAGCCTTGTGGGAAATGTAGTATATGTTCTTATACAGTGAACTTTTTCCTGTATTAATAATATTCCTTTTTCATCTAATGGTGTTTATAACTATAGAACAGATGGGGTGGTTTATGCAATTAAGTGTGGTTGTGAAAAATTTTACATTGGACAAACAAAAAGAATGTTTAAAGTGAGGTTGCTGGAACATCTAAGAGACATTCGGAATAATAGGGATGATAGTCCTGTGGCCCAACATTTTAAAGAATATCATAATGGTAACCCTGTGAGTTTAAAAGCAACTGTTTTGCAACATATTTTGGTATGTGATTTTGATAGAGAAAAAGCTAGATGTATGCTTTTTAAAAAAGAGGCTATTTTTATATTAAAATGTAATACTTTGGTGCCCAAAGGTTTGAATGTAGAATTTTGTTGGAAAAGTATTCTCTAACAGTCATTATGTGTTTTTAAATTTTAATTACATGAATTGTTTAATTGTTTAATTGCTATTTGATGATGTATATATATTGTGTGGAATGTATTGATTGTTACTCCTTGAAGGCTGTTGGTGGCCGAGGTGCTAGAGAGAAATAAATCATGTTACTGCTTGATTCCTGTTTTTCGTTTTGTGGTGAAGCATTTTGTGCATTGGTGCCTTCCTTTGTGCATTGGTGCCTTTTTGTGTTGTATTCTGATAAAAATAAAAACAACTGATTGATTTAAAAAGACATACTAGAATGCTTTAGGAAATATTATGAAAAAATTAATAACAAACACACAGACATAGAAATCAACAACATATCAAATGATTTTTTGAAAGACAATATAAGGTTTAAATAAATTAAAGAACAAAGATCCAAAATTGATGAATCATTTTCTTTTAAGGAGTTAAAAGATCAAATTAATAATATTAAACCAAATAAAACCCATGGTCTTGATGGTGTAACCCCAGAATTATACAAATTATTCCCAGAGAATATTTTAAATATCCTATTAAAAGTTTTTGAACAAGTTAAACATATGTCAACTATCCCCCCTCCTGGAAATATTCCATGATATCTCCTATCCTGAAACCAAATAAAGATTCTAACTTATATTGTTTTTACCATCTATTTCATTATTAAATGTTGATTATAAAATATGTATGTCTATTCTTGCAAAAAGATTAAACCTTATTATGCCAGAATTAATAAATGATGATCAGGCTGGTTTTATGCTACATAGAAAGGGTCAAGATAACCTAATTAGACTTAATATTTTAATAGATCTGGCTAGCAACAATAAAAAATAACTAACTATAATAACTCTAGATATAAATAAGGCTTTTTGATATATTAGCTGGAATTATTTGTTCAAGGCACTTAATATGAATTTCCCCTTCATTTTATAGCTCTTATAACTAATCTATATAGTAATTCATTTTCTTTTGTTAAAATTGGCTCATTTCATTCTAGTTCTTTCAAAATATTAAAAGGTACGAAACAGATTGGTCCCTTGTAACCTCGTATTATTTGCTCTAGCAAGTGAACCTTTTGCAAACCGTATTAGATCTAATAGCAAAATTCAGGGATTCTCAATAGATGAAGGTTATTCCTATAAATTGTAATTATTTGCAGATGATATTTTAATTAATAACAAGTTGTGATGTTGAAGCTTCAAAAGAAAATTTAACTAAGTCTATTAATTACTTTGAAAAAGCATCAGGTTTAATGTTTAACCCTAATAAAACAGAAACTTTATTTATTAATAAAAAAAGTCAATAATTATTTAAGAAACTATACGAATTTTATTTGGGACAATTCACAAATTAATTAGCTTGGAATTATAATTAAGTATACTGTAAAAGACTCAATACCAGTAAATTAAAGTAATTTAATAGGCACTGCTACTAAAATAATTATTAATTGGAACATTTTTTACAATGGAAGATAGATTTACATAAATGAAAATGATAATCCTATCAAAAATACTTTTCTGTCTACAAACACTAATTATTCTCCCTCCTAAAATAAGAAATTCAATTCTACTCTTCTTAATTTTGTCTGGTTCCTCAATAAACCAATAGTGTCCTTTGACCAGCATATTAAAAGTCAGCAAAAATGTGGATTACGTTTTCAAAATGTTGAATTATATGCCAAATCCATAATTCTCAATTTAATTTCTACTGTGGTTAAATTCATCTTACCAATCCATTTGGAAATCCATTCATGAAAGTTTAATAAATAATAATAACTATGTTGAAGAATCTTTATCTTAATTTGGAATAAATACATTTTACTGGCTATTGAAAGACTTATATTTAAATGAAAAGAAAAAAAATACTATTTCTCTCCATTCACTGATTATAGCCTTATAAATTTTACAAAGTTCATGAATTCTAATTATATAATTAAAGATTTATTGTTTTTATTCTTCCCTATATCGAATACTGCTGGTTGTTTGGAAACTTGTAATATAAACAAAATGATAGACCTTAGAGATGCAAATTTAATCTGTTGGCATCAATTCTTAATCAGAAATAAATCACATAATACAGATTATCTTCTTGCAAGACATTGTTTAGAAAATAATAATCAGTTGACTATACAATCTTGTAAAAATATGTTAGTGATAAAATTAAAATATCCATGGATTTTCAAGCAAAACATGTTCCAAAGATAATTGATTTTTTTTTCTTCTCTTTATTGGAAAATACATACATGGAGATTTCTTCACAGAGCTTTTTTAAACTCCATATAAAATGGCTTTAATATATAACTGTCATTCATCTCTAACATGTGTAACAAGAAGACTGGAGTTTTCATTTAGATGCTTTAATATAAAGGAATGTAAACCACCAACGACCAGCAAAAAACGATAGTGAACACGCAGTAATGAAGAAATAATGATTATTTATTTATAATTCCTTCAAATCCAGAACGGTTTCGGCTATTCAGCCTTTATCAATGAATACAATAATGTTTTTTTGAATGAAATGAAGCAGCCTGCATTTATACTAGTCTCTGATTACCTGGAAGCAATATTGCAGCACCACCCAGTGGCTGGAGTAACAAAGTGCATGTTCCATTCTTGATTATGACCAGTGACATAAAAATGCCAGAGGTGTAGATATTAAGTCATATTTTTAAAGATAAAAATCAAAGTTCTGGAAGTAAGCCATTATATGACATACATATTACAAGGTAATAGACCAATACCATAGTCACTATTTGTGAATGCACATCATAGTGTAAAAAAGCAGAAAATATAAACCACTAGTATATATATATTTTGAAGGGTGATAACCACAAGTTCAAAAGAACTGAATAACAATGAACCAAGTACTGATCATATAATATATTACAAAATAAGGCAAAAAGAGTATAGTGGCCTCATTCTCAGCTATATTATAGATTATAATAAATTTAAATAATATGCTTGCAGATAATACAAGTTAAACATTGTAATTGTACAATACTCAATGTTTAACGCCAACATACCAGATACGAATACCAAACCATACATATACATATTCGTATCCTGAACAATTTTTTATCATGCTTTATAGAGTATAATATGAGCGTTGGTAGGCCTAACCACCATTGAATGGTTCGTACTAATGCTTGATCTATATGAATGTTTGTTGTTGTAACCATGATTATGAAATCCTCCAGTGTTCAGTGAAACTCACAGATGGTCATTCAGAAACATCCAAGGTTGGTTATCCAATACTGTTCCTTGTGGTTTAAAATGGTGTGCCAACCCTGTTGGTTGTTCCTATCTCCCTGAATTTTGTCAATGATTATGAACATAAACTGGGCATTGGGATGCTGTATCGTGTGTCTGTATAAAGCATTTGTTTCTTTTTTGTTCCTCATGTCACTATGATGTTCTGTCATCCTTATTCTACGAGACCTAGAGGTTTGACCAACATAAAAAGCTTTACATTGGCAGGTAGCTAAGTAAATAACCCATGTACTGCTGCAATTACCAAACACCCTGGTTTTAAATACCCGATTGGTGTTGGCACTGGTGAATTCTTTTAGTGTACTAACTTGTAAACAGGAGCAGCAGTGACCACATGGAAAAGTACCAATTAGTTTATCACCACTGATAGTGGTCTGATGATATATCGCACCTCCCCCTTCTCTGTTTTTGTAATGTGAAAATAGCCCTCCCAAATTCTTGCCTCTTCTGTATGACATTTGATATTGAGGGCCTAGTATTGACCTTAAAGTGTCATTAGCCAAAAGAATTTTCCAGTTGCAATTAAGTATATCCCTGGCAATAGGTTGGTTCCTGCCATATGTGGTGACAAATCTCAAGATAGAATCCTGATGAGCATGTTCTGATTTTTTTGTATTGTAGCAATGCTCTCCTGTCTATGGTTTTGCTCCATGAGCTAGCTTGATATATATCTATGTCTCTATATCCTCTGTCCTGAAATCTATGGTATAAATCAAGTCTGGCATGTTCAAATTCATCATGAGATGAACAAATGCGTCTTATACACATAAATTGAGACTTAGGGATGTTGCGGATGGTGTGGTTCAGGTGCATACTGGAGGCATGTAACAAGGTATTGTATTGAGGGTATTTTCTAAATGTTTTGGTACTTAGAGTATCATCTGCATTACAATAAACAGTAACATCCAAAAAATCTATGGTACTCTAGTTACATGTAACCGTAAACTCAATACCCCAAATGTTACCATTCAGGTACTCCATAAATTCCTTTAGATATGCTTCATCCGTCTTCCACACCATCCAGCAATCATCCAAATATCATCGCCAGATATCGATTTCCACCATGTAAATATTGTGTGATTTGTCATATATCATACATTCTTCAAAATAGGCCATGAATAAGTCAGCATAAATGGGTGCAAAGGAAGCTCCCATTGCTGTCCCTTGTAGCTGCCAAAAGCATTCTCCATGGAAATAAAAGATGTTAAAAGGGGTTTGAGATACAGTGTTAGAAATGCTGATAGTGGTTCCATCAAGGACCCTATCCCTGATACAATGGGTCTACCTGGGGGTTTTGAAATGGACTTATGCATTTTTGGGAGAAGATACAAGATTTGTTTCTGTGGGTCTTTTACAGTAAGATGTTTAGCAGTATTTTTTGTTATGATACCCTCATCCTCAGCTAGTTTCAGAAAAGAGTCTATTTCTTTTTTAAAAACCCCAGTCGGGTCAATGTACATTTGCATATAACATCTAGTATCAGCTAACTGTCTTTTCCCCTCATCAAGGTATTCCCCAATGTTCATAACCACCACAGCACCACCCTTGTCTGCAGGTAGAATGGCAATGTCGCGATTATGTTTTAATTCCTCCAAGGCTGCCTTTTCCATGGGTAACATATTCTGGCCCAGAATGTATGATTCGTTATGATGAAAATGTAAATCCCTGAGAACAGATTGTTATAAAATAGAGACATGCTTGTTCATGGGCGGTTGAAAGTCTGATTTCAAAAATTTGAAATCAAGTGATCTTTGGGAGGTGTTGTCTGAAAAGAATAATTTCAAATTCAGGTTACGACAAAAAGACAAAACATCCTTAACAATGCTATGTTCATTAGTAAAAAAACTAGGAATAAAACCAAGTCCTTTATTAAGTAGTTTAGTTTGTACATCTGTCAGTTGAACATTAGAAAGGTTCAAAACATTATGAAACTCAAATTCCATCAATTCAACATTGTTTGTAACAGCCCTTCCATGGAACTGGATCTTATTCCTATATTTGTGCTTGCGACCCCCTTGTCGCTTGTTTGTATGTCTAAAGGGTACTGAACATTAGGTTTTTTTGCTTCTGGGTGATTCTCGATAGTTATTACAGTCATTGTCTGTGCAAGATGAGTCATCCCCTGAGGTACTAGCTAAAGTCTTGTCAGAGGATTTTAGAATAGACCTAGGCCTTTTCTTGGGTTTGTTTCCTGGTGTTTTTTGACCAAAATCATAGAATCTCACAGTTTTTAATGTATCAAAAGGATGGCCTCTTTGGTAATCAGTACAGTCCCTATTGAACTTATGTATTTTCCTATCTTTAGTTAGTTGGTTAAAATTAGCCAGATCTTTGGATAATTTACTAACCAAAGTGGCATATGTTGGTCGTGATTCATATTTCTTACATTCTTTACATGAAGCTTTTACTTCCATTAAACAAATGTCCACCATTCTCTCATAATAGGATGCAAGGATCTTGACAAAAGTCATTGATGACTGTTGGAGAGCTTGGACTAGTATAAATGCAGGCTGCTTCATTTCATTCAAAAAAAACTTTACTGTATTCATTGATAAAGGCTGAATAGCCGAAACCGGTCTGGATTTGAAGGAATTATAAATAAATAATCATTATTTCTTCATTACTGCGTGTTCACTATTGTTTTTTGCTGGTCATTGGTGGTTTACATTGTTGGCTTGACCCTGCATGCCATCCTTGCGGAGCGTATGGTTGTTTGTTAATATAAAGGAACACATCAGGATGGATATCAGCATTATTAAATATTAGCAAACTAGTTAACAGACAAACCTTACATACATACATGGTTACATCTCAACTGCTTACTACAAAATGGCAGTCAGGCTCGGGTCTATATTATAATCTCAAAGGTTTAAAACTTCAAATCACTAAAGATCGAACATTAGTGATCGAAGTCTTAAACCATCGAAACCAAAAACAAAATACTAAATTAAAAAAAAAACTAAATAGTGTGTATGCAGGGGGCAAGCCCCCCTGGTCCGCTACACCCCCTACTTAAATATACCAACTCTGAGAACTCACTACATTGAAGTAAATGGAAATCTCCCCCTACGGAGATTTTCCGTTTAAATGTTTGATGTAGTGTGCTTTCGGTATTCTCATGTCGACAATATTGTATTCGATATTATCAGACTTCGAGATTTTAATATAGACCTGTCAGACTCACATGTGCTCAGTACTTATACACTTTTGCAAGCCCTTGGCTAGCTAGTTAAAGGTATATACAACATATTTATCTGCATTCTCCCTCTTAAAATGATTGCCCTTTGAAAAAAAATTCGAGTTAGACATGCATTACTATACACACTAGAAACAAAACACAATGTTCATGTCCAAATTGCTTCATGTATGCTACAAGGGTTGATAGATTCGAACATATCTTGTAACATAACAATCTGAACCAAATTTAGCAACACAGAGAGTCTGCAGTGCACAACTTATATCAGCAACTTCTGGATTCGTCACAAGAATGGGAATGTCCTCTGGAACTTCCTCTGGAGTTCGAACACAAGACAACTCACTCTGAGGTAAAGAGTCTTTCTCACAGGCTATGTGCTGTGGTATAGACTCGGACACCAGTCTCAAATGCTTCTGATTCTGCCTAAAAACTGCTCTTTCTGATTCCACAATGTACGATCTCAGCTCTGGACCAGTATTCTTCATGACACCAATCCAATCATAACCTTTGGACATCTGCATCCTTACCACTTCTCCCTCTTATAATGGCTTGAGCAGTTTGCTGGGTTTATCATACCAGGACTTCTGGGTTAAGCATTTCTTCAACAGATTGACTTTCACCAACCAGTTGTTCTTGACACATGAAACCAACAATTGACAACTGACTGGTAATGTGATTCTGGTTTGTCTTGACAGAAGTCTCTGAGCAGGTGAACCAAGATGTTTATCATGAGGAACATTTCTGAGATTCAAGAGACTCAAGAAAATATCACTGTTATCTTGTTTTGACTTCTCAAGTAATTGTTTTGCACTTTGAACTTTACGTTCTGCCAAACCATTTGACTGCAGGTACTCTAGACTACTTATGACATGAGTAAAGTCACATTCTTCAGAAAATCTTTTGAACTGTTAGCTTGTAAACTGAGTGCCATTGTCTGAAATAACTTTGTGCAGACTATAATGGACTGCAAAATGAGGTTCTGTCTTAGTAATGATAGTACTGGAAGCTGGGTTGGGAAGTAGGTCAATTTTGAGGCAATTGGAGTAAGAGTCTACTAACACCAAATAATGTCGAACATTTCACTTGAAAATGTCTATGGCTACTGTCGACCAAGGTAGTTCCACAATATGGTTAAGCTGAAGTGGTTCCTTCTGTTAATGCGGCTTTGTACTATTAGACACTGAACAAGATAAAAGTGCTTTCTCGATGTCTTGTGACATCAAAGGCCAAAATACTAGTCCTCTCACACTTCTTTTGGTAGATTTGGTACCTGGGTGACCGCAATGCAAGATAGTAATGTACTCTTGTTGCAAGGACTTTGGAACAATTACTTTCAGACCTTTCATTATGATACCTTTCTAGAAAAAATCTCATCTCTGTATGGAAAATAAGGTTGCACTTCTTGAGGTAAACTAGATTGCTTTGACAACCATCAGTGATTGATAAAGTGGTTGACCCTTTGTAAAACTGGATCTGTGGCTGTGTGATCTCTCAGCTCATCAAGATATGTGGAAGAAAAATTTCTCATTTCCATGACTTCAAAATCAAGGTTCTCATTCTCATGCTGTTCTGTGGTGTTTTTGGGTGATCTGGATAATGCATCAGCAAGATAAAGAAGTTCACCTTTCTAAAATTGAAATTGTAATTTTGCAATCTTGGCAACATATGTTGCAGTCTGGCTGCAGCTGAAAGGGGTCTATATTAGAACACCAAACTTACAAAATTTTGAGTGTTCTAATATCGACCCATTTTCAGCGAATGCTGAAAATATCGAAGAAACAGAAAACCAAATTATTTCCTAGGGAAAGAATTTGGTTGTTCGTTTCTGTTGGTTCGGTATTTTCAGCGCTGTGTTGGAAAGTTACGGGTCAGGTTCAGGTAAGTGTGCGATTGTGTGGACGTGAGGGTTAGGGTGGATTAGGTGAGTTAGGGTTAGGGCGCCAGTCAGGTAAGTGTGCGATTGTGTGGATATGAGGGTTAGGGCGGGGTAGGTGAGTTAGGGTTAGGGCGCAGGTGAGGTGACTGTGCAATAGTGACAGACCTTAGGGTTAGGGTTCAGGTTAAGGTAAGTGGATAGGTAGTGGTGTATATATAGTTTAGTGTAGAGTTAGGTGTAAGAGTTTAGGTGTATGTGTGTTGATTGCTGTTTGTTTGGTGTGCTTGTGTTGTGTGTATGTGTTTTGGAACAGCAAATTTTTTTCCTAAGAAAAAATTTGCTGTTCTGTATGTTTGATGTTTTAAATTTTCGATTAATAGGGTTTGATATTAGAACACTCAAAATTTTGAAATTTCAGTGTTCTAATACAGGCCCGCTGAATGCACAGGCTTTCTCAAGATAGTGACTAAAGGTTGGTGGTCTGTTTAAATCTTGATAAGTCTACCATAACATAATCATGGAACTTTGAACATGCAAACACAATTGCCAATTGAGAATGGCTGTTTGTTTTGAAGGGTCTGGTCACAGGTCTGTACTAGTAAATAAATGACCAACATAAGTAACTTCTTTTACCTTGAACTTGAATTTCTATGGATTGAGCTTAAGAGTCACTTGATGTGCTCTTTCCAGAACTTTTCTGAGGTTTCTGTCATGCTCTGCTTCATAACAACCTCCTACCAGTATGTTGTCTACTATAAAAGCACAAGGATACCCAGAAAAAATTTGTTCCATTGCTCGTTGAATGACTTCACTTGCAGAATTTATCCCAAATGACATTCGCAAAAAACTGTCCCTGCCAAATGGAGCACTGAACGTAATCAGCAATGATGATTTCTTGTCAAGCTGAATTTGCCAAAATGAACTCTGTATCTAAGACAGAAAAAATAGTGACATTTGGCATCAAGGCTGCAACTTCTTCGACTGTGCGCATTGGATGATAAGTTCTTTTTAAAGGTTTGTTCAAATCCTTTGGATCAATACATATTCTGATGTCATCTCAGCTTTTCTTTTGAACTACTACCATGGAATATACCCACTCAGTTGGAGTTTCAACTGAAAAAAATCACACCTTGTCGCACTATTTTATCTAGTTTGGCTTTGACTCTGTCCTGCATGGCTATTGGAACTTTTCTTGCTGGCCTGATAACTGGACTGACCTATGGGTCTAACTTCATGGAATACACCACTGAAGTTTGCCAAGTTTGTCTTTGAAAAGATAAGCATAAGTAGAAAAAAATGTGCTGGGCAATATTAGAGTAGTGGTATTTTAAGCTAACATAATGGACTTCCTTATTAAATGAAAGCAGTCCCATTTTCAAACTGCCTCTGAGCCCTAATAATAACTGGATATGCCTCTTGACCACAAAGAATAACAAGTCATAGCTTCTCACAGCAGAGTAACATGAAAGCACTACTAAGCCTTCAGTTTGAATTTCTTCAATTCCAAAAGCAACAAGCTTCGCACACCTTGCCAAAGCAAGCCTTTCACTTTTACACACTCATGTTTCTGCGAACATCATATTGCACTGTATTAACTTTGAGCTCTATGGGTTTGCCATTTATCTGGACAGTACAAAATACTTCATTCTTGGCCCATAAATCTACTGCATTGACTGTTTCATGAAGCACTGACACACTATCGACATAAAGAGTATGCTTGCCACTATCTAACTGGTCAACTCGTTTCTTAAAATGTTCCCTTTTAATAAATGAATGTGAGCCTTTTGATTTACAAAATCTTTTGAAATGATCCCATTCATTACATTTGTAGCATTGTTGACCAAAATATAAACATTTTTCCCTTTTAGATTCATGGCTTCCACCACAACTACGACAGTTGGCAATGAAAGTAGGTGGGGGCCCATACCTTGAGTCTGCTGACTCACTCATGTGCTTCACTGAGACTGTGCAATTTCTGGAATTTGCTAGAAAGTTCTGGGGTTTACCAATAAGTGCTGCAGTGGTTACAGTGGCTGCCATTTGCTTGGGCCTGTTTCTTTTAATAATGTGCTGCATCCTATCAACATGAGCTTTATCAGTGTGCCTTCTCATTCATAAGGATATCTGAGTGCTTTTCTCTAAGCTTGTATATCTGACAAGTCTTAATGGCATTATTCAAAGTTAAATCACTGTCACAAAGTAAAATCTTTCTAACAGCATCATCTGTTATATCACACACACATCTGTCCTTTATCAACTCATCCCTTAAATCACCAAATCTGCACATTTTAGCCTTATTTCTCAGGTCATTTATATATGCTGCAAAGGTTTCAGAGAGATTTTGATCCCTTGTATGAAATAAGTGCCTTTCCATTGTAACATTTGTCTGGGGGTTACACATTTCTCTAAATTTCCATTTTAAGCACTCCAGGTCCTCCCTTAACTCAGCCTGTACAATAATATGATGGTTTTCCCCCTCTATGGTATAGATAGCAGGTGCATATACAAATGAGCGTTCCCTTTCTATAGCATCTGACCCAGATAAATTAAGTAGAATAAATGCCTTTGCATGGTCATCTTTAACAGAAAATACAGCCTGTATGAAGTTCAAACACTCTCCAGTTCTCAGCAATATTACTATCAAACACAAGTGCACTGGGTTTTCAAAATCCATCTGCCATGCCCACAAAGTATGCACAAACATACACTGAAAATATGGCCTCTGTCATTATGAACAAACTATTTAGTGAGCTTGTAACGACATTCAAATGCACAATAAACTTTTCAAAATACTGTACTTAGCTAAATATGCTCTGTAATGGCTGTACTTTGCAAAATAGCTTTACTGTAACACTGCACAAACATGTGAACATTTTATACACTTCTGTTTTTTTATATTGCAAACTTTGTGGATTAATAAGCTGTTGAATTACTAAGAAGGTGTGTCGTAAGCTTCATCCAGGTGCTCTTATTGTGTTTCGTTTGGTTGTTTTGGTGAGAGCACTTTGTTCCCTTTTGTTGGAGATACACTTCTGATAACTTGGATATCTTTGCTTAATATGTAAATACATATGCTTTATGAAAATGCAGTTTCCCCTTATTTTATTCATTTTATGCAATTCAGACTTTATTTCAAACATTTTCCATAGCAATTCAAATATTTTTATCAATATCATATATATATGTTTATGCGAATATCAGTTAGAATGTTCTGTATGCCCCATTTCATATTATGTGAAGAAAAATAGTGCTGAGCAAGTTTTAATACCTGAAATTCATTTCTGACCTGTTTTGTGAAGTATACACATTTAGGAATGATCCGCTCCTGTATATTCCACCAGCTTCTAGCAAGTACCTTAAGTCATTTTACCCAAGCTGCCTTTAACTTCATGCCCCTTGGATTTTTTTTAATATTTATTTTATTTTATTTTGACATTTCTTAACCGGGTTAGTCCAAGTGGGCCAGAGGCCCATTTTCAGTTGAGACCCGAGGAGAAAAGCTCCGATACAGACAATTTAAGGTACAAAAAATTTACACTCCAATATAAAGAAATTTATAATACATGAGTTAATAGTATTACAGTTATGATTTTTTTTTTACGATTAATTGACCTGGCATAGAGAGAGCTATTGATATAGTGTGTTAAGTAATATAGAAAGGTATTTAGATATGAGAGAGGAATATTTACATATGTACATGTGGTGAAATCGTAGGGTAAGGGTGCAGTTTGCAGTTGGACTATGTGAAAGGTAAACTAAGAGGTGGATTAGTAGCTACTCAGTGAGATTCGAGTAAAACAGTGAGGTTATGTTGAATTCATCAGGGTAGTAGGATATGCCGTTTCTGATTCCGTGTCCTTTAGACATGCCACTTCTGGCACGATGTCACTCATTCATCTCTAGCACATATGACAAGAAGGCTGGGGTTTTCATTTAGATGCTTTAATACATAGAAACATATCAGGATGGATAGCAGCATCATTAAATATGAACAAACTAGTTAACAGACAGACCTTATATACATACATGTTTACATCTCAACTGCTTACAACAAAATGGCAGTCAGGCCCACACGTGCTCAGTACTTATACACTTGTGCAAGCCCTTGGATAGGTTCAAAGGTTCATAGGTTCATACTAGGCTATCTGCCCTAGGGCATTTAAAAGCCTAGCCAGAGTGTGTTTGGCTTTCGCCACCCCTTGGAATGAGTTTACTGTGCCCTTTTTAAGGTTGTGTTTACTGTGCCTCTGTCTAGTAGTGACACAGAAGTGATCCCCGGGGTAAACCTACGATCTCCCATCCACTTGTCAAGATTTTTCTTGAAGAGAGTTAGTGAGGGGCTCTGCCTAACATGGACTGGGATTCTATTCCAGAGTGAAGGGAGCCTCTGGGTTATGAATCTGTCCCTCCAGCATGTCCTATTTATTTCTGTGCTGAGGTTCAAGTCACTCTATAGCATAGCTCTAAGGGATTTCGATTTTCTGAGGTGGAGCATGTCCATTAATTCAGGGTTGGACATGGCTTTGTACGTCAGGCATAGATTGCCTCTAAGTAGGCGGTATGCAACTGAGTAGAGCTGGAGTTTCTTTAGCCAAGCAGCATAGGGCATCTGTTTGAGTCCCTTGATCCTCTTGGTGAGGTACTTTTGGGGTCTTTCTAGATGCTGCAGGTGTCGGGTAAGGTACACCCCAAATGGGGCATTGTACTCAATTATGGGCCTAATGAGGGATGAGTAAAGGGGCACAATGACCTCCCTTGATCTAGATGTGAATCCTTTCATGATAAGGTGGGCTATATGGAAGGTCTTCCTAACCACTTTGGCAATGTGGTTGTCAAAGGAGAGGTTACTATCAACTTGGGTCCCCAGATCCCTAATTTCTTCTTCTGTACTTAATGGATTACCTCCTATGTGGTAATTTGTGGGCACTTTGTTTTTGCCAAAGGGTATAACTATACACTTTTTGGCATTTAGTTTAAGGCCATGGCTCTGGCATCAGTTATCCGTCTCTATGAGACCCTTTTGGAGGATGCTTGTGTCAGCTGGAGAGTCAATTATGGCGCCCAGTTTGCAGTCATCTGTGAACTTGGTCAGCCACAGTCCTCCCGTGTTAGCCTGTACCTCAGAAAAATATATTCCGAATAAGAAAGGTACCAGGACTGAGCCCTGTGGGACACCACTTGTAACTGGTTTAGAGTCTGAAATGGCTCCAGCAATTCTGACCATGTGGGTTCTGTCCTTGAGCCAGTTTGCAACCCATCTTATGACATAGGGGTTTATATTTAGGCTGGAGAGTTTGTCTACGATGCCCGAGTGGGGTATTGTGTCAAAGGCTTTTCGAGGTCTAGGTAGGCTGTGTGGACCACCTTACCCTCATCAATGGCCTTGGTGACTGTTTCAACGAAATCTACCAGGTTCAGGAGGCAGGATCTGCCCTTGACAAAGCCGAATTGGGTAGGATCCAGTGTCTGTAGGTCCCCAATGTCTTTGTTTGAGCTCCATAATGATCCTCTCCATAGCTTTGCAGACCGGGCTAGTCAGGCTTATTGGGCGGTAGTTTCCAAGGTCCGTAGAGGTGCCTCCTTTGTGGAGTGGGACTACTGTTGCTGTACACCATTCTTTGGGTACATATCCTGTAGTAAGGCTAAGATTGAATAGCAGCTTTATGTGAGGGTATAGCTCTTCTTGGAGTTCATGTAGCACGCAGCCCGGGACACCGTACAGTCCCATTGATGCTGTGTTTTTTGCTTTGGAGAGGGTGTCTCTCACCTGGGCATCTGAGATGTCAGGGAGGCAACACTCTGCTGGGATAGATATTTGTCCTTTTGGGGGGAAGGGTGGAGGAGAAGTTTGCACTGAACCTGTCTGCCAGGATGTTGGCAATGTCTGAGGGTTCAGTGTATTTATTGTTATTATGGACTAACTCTGAGCATATCTGGGAGTTGCCACCCAGGTTTCTAACATAACTAAAGAAAGCCTTATGATTATCTTTTGTTGCTTGTGCAATTTTTCTCTCGAAAGTGGCCTTGGATGTTTTTTTGCGTGATTGTAGTTTTTTGCTATTACTGATCAGAGATGCCTTCCCTTTTAGGGATTTTGCTCTATCATGTAGTAGCTTCCTCCTTCTGTTGTATAGCTGGGGTCCACCAGACAAGACGCCTGCCTTTGGGGGAATGGGTCTTGGTTTTATTTGGGATTGCATGATCCATGCATTCCTGAAGGTGTCCATAGAATGCTTTTATAAATGATTCAGCAGATAGGGCCGTGGTTTCCACTGGCCTGGGGGCCTTGAAGGATTCCACTTTGGTTTTAAGAAGTGTGAAGTTAGCTTTTGAGAAGTTCTTCACTGTGGTCTTTTGTGCTGGGGGTGGGGGCGGGATGTGGATTTCTAGTGAGATTAATTTATGGTCCGATCTTACCAATGAGGAGTATACTTCTGGTATGGAAGATTGTGTTCCCATGTTGGCGATGATCAGATCTAGTATGTTTTCCCCTCTTGTGGGAATGGTGACCAATTGTTCCATAGCATCTGAGTTTATAAATTCAAGGAACCTCTGGGCTAGGGTGTTGGGGCTTGAGTAATGCTCCCAGTCTATGTTTGGATAGTTGAAGTTCCCCAATATGATGGTGGATAACTTCTTAAAGGTATAAACACGCATACTGATCTACAATAACCATGGAAAAATTAATTGTTGGAGGTATAATGAAGTCTCTAATGTAGATTAGTTTCATATGATACTGGATTGTTAAATAGTAACTCCTTTTTGAATTGAGTTTAGAAATTTTGCCCTAGCTTTGTGGATAGATATTTGTATCATTTCTAACATCCTGATCTTATTTAATACTCCAGTTCCAGATTCCATTCTAAGGGTGCAGGTGCCTCTCTTTTGGTCCATTTTAGCTATAGCAAAAAAAAAAAATAGCCACAAAGAATTGGAAATGTAAAACTACTCTTTTTTTTTTTTTTTTTTTGCAAAAAATCTCTGTAAAAAAGAATTGTCGACTGACAAAATGAGAACTCTGAATATTACTCACCAGTTTAGATTTTGGTCAAAATTAAGTGATTTACTTGATAAATTTTAATAATTTAATTTTCTGTGCTTGATTTTGTTGTGGACATCTGCAAATAGTTATGTTTTTGTTTTATTTTTCTTTAAATAATTTTGTAGTTTTTGTTTTAAAATTAATAAAACGTTGTTTAAAAGAAATAATCTCTCCAGCCTCTACTCCCCAAAAGGGTGGAAATTAGCCTCCCAAAAACACTGTTTTCAGTGTTTTTGCAGGGAACAGCCACTCTGCTTCCTGATGCAGGGGGCTGTCACACACCCCTAACTAATATAATCAATGCTACAGTTGAACTACAAGGGGACACCCAGAAATGACAATTGCTGCCTGTATGATTCCCCAATAATGTTTTTCAATGGAACATTCAACATTATTTGGGAATTAAGTCTTGGGGGAGTTCAACCTACGAGAATCTGCTTTTGAGGAGTGCTAGTGTAGCCATCTTAACCATATTGGATGTACTTCCTGTCCTTCCTCAAATCTAATATATTTTATTTTATTACTTTTAAGTATTTAGGAAATACATTTTCAACATGCCCTCCACATTATATCATTGTGCTGTCTTGGCATTATTCTACCACAAATGGTGATTTCACACACACACACACACACACACACACACACACACACACACACACACACACACACACACACACACACACACACACACTCACATGCACGCATGCACGCACACATGAGAGTGCGTGCACACACACACACACACACACACACACACACACACACGAAAACAACAACACTCTTCATGATGCAATGAAAATGTCAGAGTTTATCAAATAGTATTGTAAAATAATAATGGGAACATTTTTAGAAAAGTATTTATGTATTTACAATTGTGAACCTTGCACAGATACATTTAAATTCATAAATACATCTTTATCAGTTTGTAAAATTTTGGTACAAAACTTTCAAAATAGCAACTTGTTTTAATAACTTCATAAATACAACAGTTTTTTTCAGTCTAGAAAGTATGCTGTTGTTTCAAAAGTTCTTTTTTCCATTGATGGAAGGCATACCTTTCAACCTCATAGTGTAAGAAAATTGGATAAAACCAGAAATAATGGGGACAGTAAGGTCCAAAATAGGGATACATTTTAAATATTGCTCTTATAAACTTAGAATGCTGCTAGAATACAGATTTTGCATTAGCACATTCTCCAAAGGATTTGAAGTCTGAAATGTAAATATCTATCATTACTTAGTGACTGCAATCTCCAATGATTTGACAAAAAATCATTGATTTTATGTGGACAAACCATAAATATGAGGCAAAAATCTGCATTCTGTTAAAATCTGGACATTTGAAAGGTATGATGGAAGGACTGTTTTACATTAAAGTATAATATCAAGAAAACATTTATTTTCCGTTAAATAGTTTAAACTTTAATGTGTACAAAATACAGATACCTATTTTATATGCACACAGTATGAGAGCAGTAATGTTTGTACAATGTACACCCCTTTGTGTCTAGCTGCTTCCTTAACTAACTGTGAATACAGCAGTCATTACGTTATGCTTAAAATTTCTGAGGCTTTTTTGTATCGCATGCTTACTATTATCATTTGCAGCTACATGACATCGAAGAGTTAGTCATGTTTAAAAATTAATATTGAATGCTAAAAAATTAAGCATTTTTCTGTCTCAAACATCTTGTTATTGCATTATTAAATGCATTTCGGTGTCTCTTCTGCCATTCTTATCTTTTCACCATAACTGCAATGGTACAATGGTAATGTGGTAAGGCAAGTTAAAATGGTAGAATTAGCAACAGCATCCTCATGACAGTGACAACAGTAGTACAATGATGTGTAATAAGAACCACTGTGCAGGATGCTATAAATATAATACAAATCAACAGGATGCCTTACCTTACTTAACTAGAGCAAAGCAACCATAAGACAAAATAAGCTATTGTTGGTAAATCTCCCAAGATAGACAAACTAGCCACTCAACAAATAATAGTGAGTAGAAAACTCAGGCACACACACACATATACACACACGCATATACACACAGGCTCACATAAACACACATACACACACGCACACACGCGCAGACACACACACACACACACACACACACACACACACACACACACACACACAAAAATACATACATGGCTCTACTATGGAAATATGGAAAACTGAGGGCAAAATACAGAAAGGAGGAAAAAATAAACAGCAAGCATTTTTTTTTCACGTGGGCAAGTCCTCCTGCACTCCTGCTTGTAGGCCATAGCTTCCAGACTTCTGTATACCATTTCAAAAACAGGGATACATATCCCAAAAAATGGAAATTGACAATAGTACTCACACAGAAATTGGAACAGCAGTGACTTTTTTAATGGAAATCAGTGATCAGTGTTGTCTTCCTTGGTCTTATGTGTTTTAGGCAATTGACCACAGTCATATTCACTGGTGCAGTTTCATGACTTAGTCTAACATTCTTCATTACCTACACATTCCATTCCCTATTAAAACCCTCAGCATCACAGTTTCACCTCATTGTACAGGATGTCAGCTGTTCCATAAATGGCAAAGAAAGATCTCAAAGAATACAATAACCTACATTCTATTATTCAAAATGCAAGCTAACTCCAAGGCATAGAGGGATAAATCTTTGACTATGATGCACATGAAGTAAGTTTAATTACTGGCTTGATTGCTGGAAGAGTCAGTGAAGGGGATGAGACTGAGTGGCTGAAATCAGCTCATCCTTTCCTGGAGTGGTCCAACTCTCTGCACTGCAGACGCTGATCAAGCTATCTTTTTTAATATCTCTCTCCAGTCACTAAATGGTAGATTTTATGCATCATACAAACATATACACCTTTCTTTATCTGTCATATCTCTATATCCCTGTGCTATCTAATATCTGACACTTCTACTGCTATGTGTGTCAGTAATGTGTTCCATCACATTCATGACTGCATTCTATAATTTATGTGCTAGGTTTATGAGGCATGTGTGGAAATGTGCATGTCCTCAGGGGTTGTACTGCATTCCCTCACGTCTGTGAGTATGCAAGTAGTCACCAAGAAGAGAGATTACGGCCATATAATAAACATCGACTTCTTGGATGATGGTCTGCAGTGACCAGCGATCTGGAGAAAGAAGGATCCAATCGATTGCTGTAGTACTGATGCCAGAATGGTTAGCAGGTGCAGAGAGAAAAAGTACAATACAGAGAAAAAACAAAAAATTTGAAACTGTAAAACATGAATACTAAAAATAAATTTATGAAAAAACAGTAAGAAACAACTATCAGCTTGTCAAATGCAAACTTTCTTCTTCACGTCACTCACTGATTTTCTTGTACTTGTACTGTGCATGCAGGTATGCAATTATCAACTCTTAAATTTTGCAGCAGAATCAGATACATGTTTCTGGACTTGACAAAGAAGAGATACAAAATATTTTGGTCAACACACCAAAACTGCAATGGTATTCCTCCTCCAGCTGAACTTCTGACCTTTGTCTGCTGCATATACCCTGAATATATGACTAACGGTGCAGCATATATATAATATTAATATTCTTATACCAGAATTCTCTGATTAGACAGTTAGTAATTCTTTACTAGCTCACTTGTAAAAAATGTGTGCTTGGACTTGGTCAGATCCCTTATCGATTAACATGCTGACCATGGCTTAAATAGCCGGAGAGGGTCTAACAAATTCTGTGTAGTGCAGCATCTGTCAGTACCCTCAGCAACACACATGCACACTTAAAATACTCAGTAAATGGCTTACTGCATGTTTCTTATATGATTCATTTGTAATTAGACACATTAATTTCTAGTATCACTGCATTTATCCTGACCACACATAAAATTAATAATAAAAGTTCATATTATAAGTATCCAGCATTTGCAGAACTGATGGGACTATCTCTGAAATATGAAAGGGCCTTCTCTGGAATATGTGTTAGGGTGGTTGGCCTTACAGTTTTAAGAAATATTGGTCGAGTTTAGGCATGCACAGAAAGTTGCCCCCCCCCCCCCCTCCTACTGGCTATAATGTTTGTTTTGCTTCAAAGCTCTGTCATTTGTATATTTATTGAGGCCTTATGGCGAATTTACTTTTTAAGAAAATATACATCTGTATCAATGGATACGATATGACTAAAAGTCAGCACACACACACACACACACTCACACACACACACACACACACACACACACACACACACACACACACACACACACACACACATGTACATATGCATATATTTTGGACATTACTATGGAAAGGGCTCTTGTGTACATGCAAAGATGTTTCTGTAACATTATTTCTATGAAGAAAGGCATGCCAGAGACATGACATAAATATAGTATAAGCTAGAGCTCATGCTACTAAAGATGGAATTATGTGTAAGTCATGTTAAACATGTCAATGAAATGCAGTTGTGAGATATATGAATAAACCCTGCATAGTTTCCTTATGTTCAGTCAAGTTATTAAAATATGAGTTTTTGCATTTCTGCACATTCAATTCCAAAAAGCATAACTTGAAAAACATTAAAAAAAGAAAATTTTTTGTGTGTCAGACAAGTCCCCTTTCACCGTCTTGGCCCCCCAACCTACCTCTCAACTGTCCAAATTTTGTCAGAACTTCCAGATTTTTGCCTCATGTTTTTGATCTGTTGTTTTATGGGAGGTAACTGAGGACTGAATATGCTGCATTTCTGGCAGGATGTTGTAGCTGATATTAATGCTGTCAGGGGCCAAACCTGCAATTATGAGCAGATCAGAATAAAGGGCCACTAACATTATATGTGGTGCTGAAAATCATGACACTCACCTTGCATGAGAAGGTAGGGCAATGACAGGCAAGGTTTTACTTGAATCACCACTTATGGCAATGGAGGAGTTTCTGATGTCTCTGTGTTGGGAATCAGAGTCATCATGTTCCCATGGTGGGGTGTTAGAGCTTGGAGCTAAACTGCAGCATGCCCCTCGAGTATTAATCAGAGATGCTCCAGATGTGTAATGCATTTCTTCTATCAAGGTATGAATGATATGTTTTGATACCTGAACATGACAATGACTTTATGTGTTTCCTGTACATTAGATACATCATAGATACATGAGACAAGGGCATCTGTACAAGATAGGGTTATATTAAATTATTATTATTATCACTGTTTTCCTGTAAGTATTCATTCTACACTGGGTGTGAAATACAGCTATTGAGTTACACGTATATTGGGTCTTCAATGCTCTTTTGTCTTCAGATGTGATACTCTATCAATCTCTTACACCATTGAACTTCCACTGCCTGAGTATGGAGACAGGTGTGACTCTGAAGTGATAGTGATGAACAGCTGGCATGACTGGGGAGTATAGTATCAGTTTCTGACACAGATATTGTGCAAACCAGATCTAAAACCCTGGCCAGTGACACAGCCTCTGTGTCTGTGGACAACAGACATGACTCACACACCTCACATGGACACATTAGTGCAAACCCACCCAGACATTGATGTCTTCCACAAGCTCCATAGAGCATTGCGATGAGCATGAGTGCATGTACCAATGCATGAAGACAGCATGGGTACCACCCTGCCCTAGACTTAAGTATATCTATGGACACATCCTAGTGTTATGTGCAGGGTCAACATGGAGTCATAGGGTAGCAAAACCTCAGCCATTGTACAGATGATACAGGTACTACAGAGTATACATAATGACCTACAGGAGTGCATGTCTCGTATGTGTGACATTTGTGAGCAGACCAATTGCCTACTCCTATGTCATGTGCCAGGCATGGTTCATGCAGCTGCTCTACCACTGCCTCTACTGAGAATAGTCATTGTCGATGGGTTAGGACAAGGTCATGGTCACACAGCTTCACCAGTACCACAATAACACTGAGTGTGGTGGTGCATACAGGTAAGAGAGGACATCACTAAGGTCATGGCACCTGTGATATTGCCATATCTGGTAATGAATGTCATTCATGTTCATGCAGCACACCTGCATCTAGCCAAGCTCATGTTACTGCTTGTGACACTCCTGGAAGAGGTACCTATCATGGCTGGGGATATGCATAGGATGGCTGCTTCTGTATTATGATTTTAGGTAATACTGTACACAATGAGAACATCTTAGCCCAGATGCCAAGGTCGTATAGCAAGGCACTATTAGATACATAATATGCCATCCGCAGCCCAAATACATGCTTTATAATGACCCAGGTTTGTGATAGTTCATAGTTAACTCCATTGACTGTCACAGTTTGGATTTTGGATTGGAGTCATCGAAAAGAGCTGCAGGGCAAGAAATGGACTATATCATAAACATCCTGCATAGTGCTGCATCTCTTGTCTGTTGTATGTGGGAACAACGTATGATCTTCCAAACTGCAGTATGACATTGTGAAATGTATGGATTATTCTCAAGATCTATGCAAGAGATACCACCACTGAACCCATGTTGGTTGCTGACAGGTCCCTCTAATATATAAAGCCACACATACCATAGTATGTGTGGTTTTATATATTAGAGCCACATGTACCATAGCATCCACTGGGAAAGAAAATCCTTGACTCCCAGAAGCTTGTAGATAAGACCAACACATGTTTAATTGCTCCTGTGTGGTTTCCCTATCCACAAGAGACTGGTCTACAATGTCATGAAGGACACAAAACGTTAAGTGTAGTCAGATGACACAGTGCCTATAAGGTTGGCAATATACACCACTGTGACCCATAGTAACAATAACAACCTGTTCCGTATACACATTCCCTAAAGCTGCAGCAGCCCCTAACATATTTTGCAACCAAGCTGGTTAACAAATTGAAATAAATAAATAGAATAAAACATTTCCTTGCACATACACCAAGTTTTCACTGTGGTCATTAACACTGATGATCATGCATCAGATTGTACTCTTTATATGCTTCTGCATCACTCAGCTATCTTGTTTTGCCTCATTTGTATACAGGAAGATCCTACTTTTAATGCTGCAGCTCATTACCCTCTCATTATACCACCATTAGCACATGCTTCAAGCAGCTAAGCTGCTCACTGTCCATCTGCTGCACTCATAGTGTCTCTGAATTGTACAAACTCTGGGCATTGCTGCATATGCAATTGCTTTGTGCAAAGCACCCAATATTTCTGAACCCTAGCCCATTTTGCTATATAATAATGAAACTAGCTATCCAAAAGTTCTCAGATTTTAGGTTTACTGGTTATTGTGACATAGGGAAAATTACGGCTATCAGAGAGATGTTTCATCAAAAACTTTATCAGATACTGATTCAGATGAGTATACTGAAATATGACATTTAAAATAACAACTTGGTGTGCACCACTTAAACTTTCTGTATTTGCAGTTAGTTCTGTAATGATAAAAAGGACTTCACTCTTCTTACTATAGCATCTGCCAAAATGGATGTTTCCCTGAAGGAGAGCTGGCAGCCAAATATGTATCAGTAAAGACCTTTAATCAAATGGCATTCACCTTAATTTCTCATGCGCGTCATATGATGACAGTGAGACATCGTAATCCTTCCTGTCTTCTTCCCTTAGATCTCAGCAGGAGCAGAACACTGCGGTAACATAAATCAGTATGCCGATCTGACATGCCACGTAAATCTGCATTCCAACAGCTTCTGTTTTAAACTGGAAAATAGCTGCATTCCCACTTCATTTAAGCATGACAGAGGTAATGTATTATACATTACAAAAAATGTCTCAAAGGAAGATTTAAGTTTGAAAGAGAAATATTTTGAGAATATCTTTCTAATAACATTGGAGAAAACAAGAATTAGTGTATCTAACATGCACATATAATGTTAAGTGCCACAGACAGCATAACTGGGTTGAAATATTTTTGAAACTGATCATTTGTCTAATTAACATGCCTGATTGAGTTGATTCTTAGATAGGAACTACCTAAGTCTAAACAGTTAATATCCTAGTAATTATAATAAATGCTTCAGCAGTGCATATATTTTGATGAGTCTGTTTATTTCCATGACTCAATGATCATGTCCTAGAATGTGTCCTCCCATTAATTATTTCTATAATTTAAAATTTGGACAGCACAGTGGTGCAGTCGTAGGATTGCCACCTCACAGCAAGAGGTTTTCTGCTCCAATTCTCGGCTGGGGTGCCTTCTGTGCAGAGTCTGCATGTCCTCTCTGTATTTGTGTGGGTTTCCTCTGAGTGCTCCGGTTTCCTCCCACGTTAGAAAGATATGCGTCTGGAGTGTTTCTCCCCGGGCCTCTGCTGAAAATTGGCTTTGTACCAAGTCAGACTTTCCTGGTTAATAAAAGTTAAATTAAATACATTTTATAATAATGTATATATGTATATATGTAATAATGTATATAGCTTCATCTTGCAGTCCAGCACTAGGCGAGTAAGATAGTCACCTAGGGCCCACTGACTGGGAGGGGGGCCCTTGCTGGCTGGGAGGTGGCTTGCTTGCTGGGAGATTCATTTTTTTTAATTAAAAATAATATACATTTTATTTTCTTTTGTGAGGGCATTCTTCTTTAAGAATGTCCTGTGTGTCAGGTCATACAGATGCAACAGGTGTGTGCAACCTCTTTACATATTTGTCTTCTGCATCTGTGCCACCTGTTGTTCATGTCTTTGTCTTCTGTGGGCATGGAATTTGAATACCAGAAGGCATTTGTACTGTGGACCACAGACGGACAAGTAAGAGGTATGTGTATGCATGTGTGCATGTGTGTAAGAGGTAGGTAGGTGTGTGTGTGTGTGTGTGTGTGTGTGTGTGTGTGTGTGTGTGTGTGTGTGTGTGTGTGTGTGTGTGTGTGTGTGTGTGTGTGTGCACTCGTGCAATAGGTAGGTAGCATGCATCAACTGTCCAGATTTTGTGCAATATTTTTGGTCTGTTCCTCATAAAATTTGTGATTTTCTGGAAAACCATTGAGGATTGAAGATACTAAATAAGGACAGACATTTGAGTTTCAGACTTCATATCTTTTAGAACAATGCATGTCAATACACATCCTGTTATTCCAGCAACTTTCTAAGTTCATGAGAGCAATATTTAAAATCTGTCCCTATTTATTGTAGGCTTTGTCCAGATTTCTTCCACTAAGTGTTTGAGAGATATGGTAGGTACATGTGTGTGTGAACTGCCCTAGATGGGATAGCAGGTGGTTAGTAATTTGCTCAGGCTCAAACCCTGTATCTTAGTTCAAGCTACCCAGGCAGGTATGACCCTAGCCCTGAGTAGCATCCTGCCTTTGCTCAGAATGATACCACAGTATAAGGACAAAATGATTGACTTCAACAATTGGCTAAGCTTCTGGTGTCATTCAAAGGGGATCCAGTATTTGTCTGCCTGGGAAGACATGATCGACAAACCACGATGCTTTGCCAAAGATGGTCTGCACCTGTCACCCCTGGGATTCAGCTTACTGGCTAAAGCTCTTGCCACCCCTATAGTCCCTTTTTTAGGCAAGGTTCAAAGGATAAAACCACCACCGTAACAGATACAAGCATGCAAAATCTGAAGGTAATGCTACTCAATGCTAGAAGTCTAAACCTCAAAATGCACTCTCTCGAGGCACTCCTAAAAATGGAGAACATCAATATCTGTGCAGTAACTGAGACCTGGTTCAAGGCTCCATAGAGCACCCCTGCAATGCCAGGCTACAATTCTTACCACACTTTTCGGCCACAAAACCAAGACTGAAACACTAAAGGTGGAGGAGTGTCCATATTCACCAAGGATATTCACACCTCCAGGCTAGTTGCCCATCACAATGCATCTGAAATTCTCCAGGTGCAACCAACACTAGGTAAGACTGCAATCCAAATTGTAGCTTGCTACAGATCCCCCACCACACCCCAAGATTCTCACTATACCTTTCCAAACATACTGGAAAATATTAAGATACAACCAAACACCCTAATACTGGGTGATTTCAACTACCCTGCCATTAACAGGGAAAACTACTCGGGTACCAACTCCTTTTCCCAACGGTTCTTGGAATTCATAAATTCCAATGCCCTGGATCAACTAATCCATTGTCCCACCAGGGGCTCCCATATACTAGACCTGGTCATTACCAACATGGGAGACAGATGCTCCACACCAGTGGTCACTCCCTCATTGGTCAGGTCTGACCATAAACAAATCGCCCTTGACATCCACATCCCACCCCCACCCCCAGTAAGGAAACCTCCTTAAAAAACTTCAACAAAGCCAACTTCATGCTACTGAAGTCAGAAGTGACAAACTTCATGACACCCACGTAGTCAGGATCTGGAAGTGTGACTGCAGAATCATACACCAAGGCACTGTACGAGCACATCCACACGTGCATGAATCATGCCATCCCAAATAGAACCAAGATGCTCTTCTCCAAAAAAAAGGAAGCCAATCTGGTGGTCCCCTGCTATAAACAAACTATACAACAGAAGGAAGAAACTGTTGCAGAAAAGAGGAAAATCCCAGGATGCAAAAAACTCCCTCACCATAAAATCCTCAAAAGCTAGTTACGAAAATAAAATTGCCAAAGATTCTAAAGACAACCACAGGGCATTCTATAGTTATGTCAAGAATCTAAATGGCAATGCTCAGATCTACTCTGAGCTACAACAGAATGGCATTAAATATACTGATCCCAAGGATATTACCAATATCCTGGCAGATCGATTTAGTGCCAACTTCACCCCCCTCTCACCCCCTAAAGGGCCCATCTCAATACCAAAAGATGGCCAAATTCTGGTAATCACAGCCACACAGGTAGAAACCGCACTCTCCAAAGCTAAGAATACAGCATCCATGGGACCAGATGAGATCCCAGGCTGTGTACTACATGAACTACAAAATGAACTGGCATCTCACCTAAGTGTCATGTTTAATCATAGCCTCACCTCAGGCTTCGTACCCACTGGGTGGCGCACAGCTACAGTTATCCTGCTCCACAAGGGATGATCCGCCTTGGATCCTGGGAACTACCATCCCATCAGTCTGACAAGCCTGATCTGCAAGAGCATGGAATGCATTGTCATGGAACTTATAAACAAAGACATTGTCAACCTTCAAACACTGGACCCCACCCAGTTTGGGTTTGTGAAGGGCCAATCTTGTCTTTTGAATCTTATTGACTTCTTCTAATCAGTCTCCAGAACTGTGGACAAGGGTGAGGCGGTCCACACAGCCTATCTGGACCTTGCCAAGGCCTTCGACACCATCCCCCACTCTGGAATCATAGATAAACTTACTAAGCTGGGGATAAATCCCTACGTCACTCGATGGGTTGCCAACTGGCTTACTGACAGAACCCAGACTGTAAAAGTAGCCGACTCCAAATCCAGCTCCAGACAAGTGACAAGTGGAGTACCTCAGGATTCAGTCCTGGGACCACTCTTGTTTGGCATCTACTTCTATGAAGTACAGGCCAACACTAAGGGACTCTGGCTAACAAAGTTTGCAGATGACTGCAAACTGGGAGCCATTATTGAATCCCCAAATGATGTGGATATTCTACAAAAGGGCCTTACAGAAACAGATGCCTGGTGCCAGAGCCATGGGTCACAAGCTTAATGCCAAGAAGTGTATAGTTATCCCCTTTGGAAAAAACATGTACCCATGAATTACCACATAGGTGGCAGGACACTAAACATCGAAAGTGTGATGAGAGACTTAGGGACACAGGTGGACAGTGGCCTCACTTTCGATAACCACATCGCCACAACAGTCAGGAAATCCTTTTATGTGGCACACCTCATCACTAAGGGCTTTTCATCCAAAAAAAAGGAGGTCATTGTCCCACTGTACTCATCCCTCATTAGACCCATTATAGAGTATAATGCCCCATTTGGTATGTACCTCACAAGACATCTGCAACAGCTGGAAAGGCCACAGAAATACCTCACTAAAAGAATCACAGGCCTAAAGCAGATGCCATATGCTGACCATCTAAAAAAGCTCCAGCTATACTCTGTGGCATATCGTCTACTCAGAGGTGATCTCTGCTTAACATACAAGGTCATGTCAAACCTTGAGCTGTTGGACATGCTCCACTTAAAGAAATCCCAATCACTCAGAACCACACGCTCCAGGGATCTAAACCTTGTCATCACAATGAACAAAACATGCGGAGGGATAGTTTCCTGACCCAGAGACTCCCCATACTCTGGAATAGACTGTCCATACATGTCAAGCAGAGCGCCTCATTGGCCCTCTTCAAAAGGAACCTTGATGATTGGATGGGAGATAGGAAATTCACCCCTGGGATCATGTCAATCACCCTGCTAGACAGGGGTCCAGAGAAGTAAATATTGTGGGAAGAAATATCCAGGGAATTGTTATGGCTAGGCTTGCATAGGCCCTAGGGCCGATAGCCTAGTACCAGCCTATGAACCTAAGAAAAAAACAGCCTGAATCCTCTACTCTAACTACCAAGCCATATTTGTAAAGGCACTGAGTTTCAGTTGCATTTTAAAAGAAACTAAGTTTCAGGTGCATTTTCAAGCAAGAGAAGTTTACTGTGGCTCATGCTAAGTATGTTTACAATGTGCAACTGCTTTGTTTAACAAATGGTATTACTAATGTGCTAAAGACTTCAAATGCTTTGTTAGTAGCACAACAGGCAGCATCTTTGCTTTTTGATGCAGTAGGCTGTTGTTTTGATACCCACAGCACGCATAAGGATTGTTGATACTGTGATGTACTTGAAGGAAGGGGACTGCAAATCCTTTGTTGGACTGCTATCCATTCCCTATTGCAATATTACCAGCTAAACTTTTTTTTTTAATGTAACATAGGCTATTTATTCTTCAAGGGCAGCAGGCACTGAATTTGTAGATGAAACAATTAAATATAAAGTTGCTTGCTAGTAGCACCATCTTCATTATTTACAGATCACTTTAATGTGGAATTATTCAGATGACTTTTACTTCTGCAGACATTTTGAAAATTTACTGAGATTGGTGGACTGTAATGACAAACGTTTGATTTGCCTTTATGGTTGAAATGTTCTGAATTGGGCAGTTTTGTCATTATTGGTTCATATGTTTTGTTTCATTGCTTACTTACTGGAAAAAATGCTCAAAGCTATAAATTTAAAACATGCTCAGACAAGTAGGGCTGTATTATACAAGGGATGTAAGTTAATACAATCAGGAAGGTGCATCAAAGAAGTTTTGCATATTTCCATGGTCCTAAAAATGTGTGGAAGGGGCCTATGGTTTGAAAACAGCCCAAAAGGTAAACTTTATCCGTTAGTTTCCAGATGTATTTTGTTTGAATGTCATTTCAATAAATGTGAATTTCAATGGCAGATAAGTTTTAATACTGTCTGTTTTCCTTGTGAGACTGTACTGCTTTGTTTAGCAAATATCTATCACTGTTTGTGATATAAAATTTGAAATAAAGGTTTTAAATTAAATCCAAACATCTGTAACCATTGTAGAAGTAAAGCAGAAAATAGTATACACTCTGAGAGGTTTGAACAGAGTTTAGCTGGGGAGAAATAGCCAGGTAATGGGACACTGGAATGGCTGTGGGTAGGGCTGTGTAAGGGGGGGGGGGGCTGATCCATTACCCTGCCTAGGGCCCCATTTGAACATGATCTGGATGTGCTTGCATGTTACCTTAGATTCTGCTTCAGATATTTCAAACTCTTTTACTAGAAATACTTTGCACTTTATTTAGACAATTAATTCCTTATTCAGCTAATGTTTAACAAATGCTGTTCTGCTTTTCTTTCAACTTCTTACCAAGACACTCCTAGACATATATGTCTTGATCCTCTGTTTATTGTGTTGCTGCAATAAAATACCTTAGTAACTGACTGATATATTTATTATTTTTTTTACCCACACTGAAGCATTTAGGGAAAAAGATTATTGGAAGGAGAAAAAACTGAAAGATGGGGTCTATCCAACTCCCATCTGCAATGGAAACTTTCTAGAGTGGATTGTTAAACTGTTACTGTCTGTGGAGTTTCAGTTGTAGCTTCAGTCACTTACTCTGGCTTGCAATGTCTTCCTCACTGCTTCCTTATTTCAGACATGAGGGCTCATTGTTTGGGCTTATGTCAGTGTTTTCTTTTAGTACTAGCTGTTCTCAGCCAACTTACAAAGTCATGCAAATTACATTATAGTAGGCCAACAATGAAAACAGTAGGTGAATCATGACTGGAGAAAAGCTTCATGCACGTGATTGGTTAACACTTTGACACCAGTAATGCCTTTTTATGTTTCTATTTAACATACATAGCTATCTGTGGCATCATGATGTTGTTTGGGGTTGTTGAGTTTGAAACTTCCAACCAAATAACAGTTGAATAAAAAAAATGACTCCTCTGATAAAAATAACCATAAACATTATTTAAACAATGAAAATAAAACCAAAAAAAAACTGAGCGCTTTCATCCATAGTGATCTGGTCTTCATCAGAGTGTGTTGAACTACAGCTCCACCTTCATTTTATAATATAAAAAAGCCAATCAGGAAACATCAATTAAAATGCAGCTAAATGAAGCCTTGGTCTCTTAATGGAAACTGTCAGTGAAATGTTAAAAACTTGAACAATGCATGAAAGTGTAACACAATTGTTTTGTTGCAATACAAGCCATTAAAATATTGTATCAGGTCATATAAAAACATAAACATGTGAGATAGCACCATAAAAACATCTCTCTTGTATAAAACACTCTGAAGTATAAAATATATAAAATATAGAAAGTATAATAAATATAAAATATATACATCGCTTTAAACAGCATTGAGGAGCACAGTCTGATAGGTGTGGGAATCGTGTACATAACTGTACATATATCAAAACGTCAGAGCCAGTGGTGGCTTTATGACCAGTAGGTCAGAGAGCAGTATAACAAAAGTGACAATCTAGACATCTTTGTGCTGTAAATATTTCAGAACAGCAACTTATGCTGTGTGCATTTGAGATATTGATTAGTGGAAGTTGAACAAATCAATGCTCTTTTGGTGTAGTTTCTGTTTTTGTTTCTACCCTAATTGGTGTATTCTTATGCTTAGTTGCTCAGTGTTGTTTAGTAGCTTAAACTCCTTCTCCCTAAGAGTGAATGCTATTTGCTCATGTATATTCAAGTAATCATAAACATTGTTCCAAAACCTTGTTCACTAGCTACACCATTGTCATGCTGACAGTGTCCTAGAACATGAGAACACTGTCCTTTTACTGTTTTAAAAAACTAAATTCAGAACAGTAAGCCAAAACACACAGAAGCAAAAGATACAACTCTAGTTTATTAACTCAGTTAAGCCCTTTCATCCTGCAATGTAGAATTGCATCAGAAATAGTATACTTAATCATTATAGCATTTAAATAACTGATTCAGTAGGTCATATGACTTAAAACAGATCAATCAATAAAGTAATACAATATGAGGATATAAAATAATATAAAAAAAGTAATACTTCACGAATAAAATACAAAAACAAATTTTAATGCTTCATATTTTTAAAAACATCCTTATAATACAATTATTAAAAAGCCTCTATTGAAAAACATTCAAGATACTTTATTATAATTCAGCCACTCTCTTTATTATAATTTAGCCGCTCTCAACTTTAAAATACTACTTAAAGAGATAGACTCAGTTAAACCTAATAGTTCACTTGCATTTAATCTCACCTGCCAATGCAATTCACGATAGTCTAAATACCCCAATATTAAAGAACATTTTGAAAAAAGTGAACATTTGAATCTAGTAAAGGATTTTTTATCTATGGTAGGCACCAGGAAATATGGAGATTGGCCACAATGTAAATTTATATTTGAGGGAATGGATCATTTTCTGAACACAACTAGTTACAAGTTTAGATTTACTAAATGTTATGACTGCAATAGTGGGGGGCGGGTCTGTCTTGCATTTTGTAACCTGTGTCATGCTTTTTATATTGGTAAAACTGAAGGTCACTTAAAGGAAAAGATTCAAGAACATTATTATGATATCAAAGGGAAAAAGTGTCCCAATGCATTATATATGCTCAAATTATTGTGCAATAATAAGAAGAAATAATATTTTTTAATGCTTGAACAAGTGGTACAGAATCCCAGAGGATGTCCTTGGGAGTACACAGTAGAATATCATGAATTACTTTGGCAGGTGAGATTAAATGCAAGTGAACCACCATGCTTAAATGAAGCTATCTCTTTAAATAGTATTTTAAAGTTCCGAGCAGCTAAATTATAATAAAGTATTTTTAATGTTTTACAACAGAGGTTTTTTGATAATTGTATTATAAAGATGCTTTTAACACTATGAAGCATTGCAATTTTGTTTTTCTATTTTATTCATTAATTATTAATTTGTTTGCACAATTTTATTGTGCTACTTTATCGATTGGTCTGTTTAAGTCATGTGACCCATTGAATCTGTTATTTAAATATTATAATGATTAAGTATCCCAGTTCTGATGAAGTCTTATATTGCAGGATAAAAGAGCTTAACTGGGTTGATAAATCGGTGTTGTATCTCTTCCTGTGTATCTGGTTTTTGGATCACTGTGCTGAATTTACTTTTTTATGAGTTTTAGTTGTTGGCCTGTCCTCTTAATTTTTCTTGTGTTTTTCAGTCATTTTATTTAAACATCTTACATTGATGTATTAAATTTTTAAGTCCTTACCTCAAAGTCAATAGGAAAATATATTACTGGTGTCTTTTTTATCATGATTTCTTCTCTATTACAGTTGCTACTCAAAGTGAATTTGTGCTGAAATGGTGTATAGACTACATAAACCAATGCTGCCATTTTGAATCCATTGAGGTTTACATGCACCTGAGCATTGATATGATTGTTTTTAGTTGTACAGAAGATGACCAGTTTGTCCTGGTAAAGGCTGCTGTGGAAATTAATTCAAACCCAAGATACACCAGGACTGTTATAAAGGACCATACAAGCTCTCCTACCAGCAGAGATGCAAATAACATACCATTTTTTTATCCCAAAAGTCACATGCATTTCAGAATTCATAGTTTTATCCACATGCTCATGCCTACAACTTTTGCAAGACTAATGCTTTTTCAACTCCAACGTGATCTAGCTGATAACGAGTATCTGTTCCTTGTCTCTTTTTTTGGGTGGTGATGACTCTTCAAATGACATTTCTACCAGTTGCCATACTGCAAACCAAATTCACTTAAAGGAAGTCTTTGTCACAAGTGTGAAAGCATGCACCAATTCTGTGCTTGGGACAATGGTTAGGGCATATCGGGTACTGCACACCATACTTGGTGGTCAATAAGGAGGGAGTAATAGTTATTGAATTCAAAAATACCAAAATTGACAAGAATGATGCCTTACTGAGACCTCTCCAAATTTTGTGCTTGGAACATGGAACATACAGTCCCTGTTGTCTAGCTTCACTTTCCCTGTAGTGGTCTTGAGGGAGGGATCAAGCCTGACTTGCATGTCAAATAGAAATAATGGTTACTGGGCATAGATGATTATTAGACCATAACTGACTCCCAAAACAAGACTAAGATGAACAATAATAATAATAATGATACTTACATATATTTAGTCTTGCCTGTCTCAGATGAGTAGATTAAGCCATAGAATTGATGGCAATAAGAATTTAGGATTCCTGCACTCTCCATCATAACATTGACTGGTTTTACTTGAATACCTGCTCTAGGCACTCCCTCATGTTTAAAGAATGTCTTTCTTTGGTTTGCTCAGTTTTTACTTGATAACTATGAAATTCCCAAGCTGCTGGTACTGTAGAGGATATAGTAGTTACTGTCATGCATTCATAGGAGTGACCATATGTGTGAATTGATTTCTAATACTAGAGACACTCAGTTTGTTAAAAAGAATGCTATATTCAAGTTTTGCTGCCTGTGCAGACTAACCTCTGACTAACTGTCTCTATGATGTAATTAGAAATCTTTTTAAGACTTATATGTGACATTCATCAAAGAATAGCATTTTTTTTCTCAGAAATATGACAATATCTACACATATTCTGCAAGCAACAGTTCTTAGAAAAGAGCAACAATTTCACTGCAGAATTATGTAGCACTAACAAATATCAGGTACGGAAATGTTTTTAAACAATAGAAGGATGAAATAAAAAGAAAGAAAAAGAATCAGCAATCAAAAAGAAACAAGCATACAGAGAATATGATATCTACATGACAATGGTGAAAGCACACCAACTTCCCTTAAGAGTGAAAGAAAACAGGATTAACAACCATGGTAGTTCAAACAATATGATACATTACTGGGTGCACTGAGATTTTGTAAAGTACGGTATTACTTTAATCTTAAGGCTAGTATAATTGTTATGACTAGTTTCGTATATACTGATAATATACTTATGAGATGTTAAGATAAGGCCCCATCCTCCTGAATTGATGGAAGCTCAGGTGGCTATAAAAGATCCAGTGGCACCCATCAAAAGAGTAGGTAAATTTCCCTGGTTCCCTAGTTGAACTTTTCATAGTCAGTATGAACACCACCTCAATTATCCCCTAAAAAAAGTCTATTGTCCTAGTGGTACTAGCTTGGTCAATTAAGCGTTAAAAAGAAATATTAGAAAGATCTAAAAATTATGCAAATCCTCTGAAGGATCTACCACTAATTTAAAATAAAGTAAAAGTGTAAGACCAGTACAAGGTGTTTGAGCCAGATGGTCTAATTTTGTAAAGACTACAGTAATACATTGCAGATGTTCTTTATCAGAAAAGATGTCTGGGGCAATAAATATAAGTGGTCTTACTAGTCAAATTTTAATATTAATATAAGACTATCTGAAATAACTTATTTCATAAGTAAAAGCTGAAATCTTGAGTGTTAAATTATTGAATCAGTACATCAGTTTGATAGAAAGTAAAGTAGGTTTTTCAATATGTTTGAACCCAGGAATGGATATTGGAATTTGAATTAAGCACATTGTAATTTTTGAATGCATTATAGACTGAATTCTTTTTTTTTTTTTTTGCCTCTGAAATAGCAACACATTATTTTTGATCAGTAATGTATACATTTTTATGAATTAGTTTGATAAGCAAAAGGATTTAAAATATTTTGATATTTATCATATTGTGTATCACACAATTTTAAAATATAGACACATACTTTTAAAACTAATTCAGAGCCTTTTTTGATCTATAAAACATGTATATATCTTTTAGCATGATAAATACATATGTGCATTGCTTTTCCTTTTGTATATTAGATTACTATGATAAAATTAGCTGTCATCTGTACATTTAAAGATATCTTTATCACTTCAGCTCCCACTGTGTTCTACTTATTTATTTAGAGATTTAGTTATAATAATGTAGAAAAATCCCAAGACAAGATGTGAGCAAACTCCAGAGAACTAGTTCCAAACAGCAAATCCCAAAATTATGGACAAGTGTCTGAAGAAGTAACTTGGTTACGAAAGAGCTTACACAATAAATGGATTTTGGACTTTTTACCTTTGTGCCTGTCTCCATAATTTTGGGATTTGCTGTTTAGTTCTAATAATGTTGAATGAGTGAGTAATTTAGGAATATTTAATGCTATTGCATAAGTAGGTATATAGTACACTATTTGTTGGATTATTTTGTATCTGTGATTAATAGAAGAGGATTATTAAACTTGTATGTAGTAGTAATGAGGGGAATAGTTTTAAATGGGAAATATATAACTAAATTAATAGTCCCTTATTATCTTTAACTTATATATAACATTATGTTAATTATTTGTAAGTCAAGGAGCGTTTGGCTATTTTTTTTATGAATTTTTAGGTGTTGGTAGGTAGCAAGATAGTGTAGTAGTTTATCTATTCAATAGGCAAACTAGGAACTTCGGTATCCATGGTAGGTTGTGCTTTATTAGTAATATATACAATTACAGTTGTAGAGTTGTTTTGTTTTTGTTATTTATGAGTTTTTATAATCTAGTTTTCAGAAAGGAAGAATTCAATAAAATGTGGAATGTTAAGATAGTGTTGTAGAAATGCATTAGAGTTTTGTATACAATTAAATTAATATAGTGGATAAATGTGTCACATTATATTTTAAAAGAAATTTATTTTATTTATTTAATATTTGTTGACCGGGCTAGTCTAACTGGATATATGTCCATTTTCAGTAGAGGCCCAGGGAGAAAAGCTCCAAAAGAACAGACAATTTAAAACAAAACAAAGGCATTAGGCAATATATGGACACGAAGAAATACATAATAGTTTACAAATGTTAACAATACAGCTAAAATAAAAGGAAAACCTCATTCCTTTAATTCTATGCAAAAAATATTTTTTTTATATATATATATATATATTTTTTTTTTTTAAGAGAGTACAAGGAAATAGGGAGGAGAGTAGTAGTGGAACAAAAAAGACAAAAGGAAAGAGGAAAGGGAAATACAGAGAGGTTTGGTAAAAGTAAGGTAAGAAGGAGAAATAAAATCTAATATGAGAAGCAAGGAGAAGGTAGTAACATGCTAAGTGGCCTAAGGAATGAGAAGAGAGTAGGGAGGGTAAGCATAGGAAGAGAGAATGTAGTGCTATAAAGGAGGAGAAATTTTAGTCAGGGTTGCTGCATGGACAGAGCCAGTGGTTAGTAAGATGAAGTTTGAGTTTCTTTTTGAATTTTAAATACACACTTTTGACAGTTTTAATCTTTTATCTATTAATATAAATGGATTAAACAATGACAACAAAAGGAAATCATTAAGGAGATATCTAAAATTAAATAGAAGAGACATTATATTCTTGCAAGAGACTCACTTGATAGTTAAAGATGCACACACAATATGTAAATAACTTAAGTTACAAAATGTTATCATCTACTTCTATTTGCAAAAAAAGAGTAGAAGAACTGATATACTTTGGAGAAAATCTACTGCAATGTTTAATGTCAAGGAATCCATTAATGATTCCATTGGTAATAATTAAACATAATGGCAAACTCTATACACTAAATAATTTTTATTGGATACCTGAAACTGATGCAAGAGTAGCTAAAGATCACTTACACTCACTATAAAGTAATTGTAAGGGTTGTTTAATTTAAACAGGATATTCTAACTCCATATCTAATATAAAATATGCAAGTGAACAGAAGAAAGCTAAAATTCTAGCATCAGCTAAAGCACTAAACAGATGGATTCATAATAATAGTTTAGATGACTTAATAGTAGAATCAGAAGATGGGCCATTCTTCATTCTTCAATGGATATAAGGAAATTTAATATATATATATATATATATATATATATATATATATATATATATATATATATATATATATATATGGGTCTACTTTGAAATATCTAAAAGCTACAATGTCTAATTTCATAACACTGAGACCAGAACATCTAAAACCCAAAACATCTAAAACCCATAAAATTGAATTTCATAACATCTAACATTACAAATCACAAGAAAATAACATCCCCCTCCACATATAATGACACCAAACTGCCAAACAAATGTTTTACTACATTTCTGCAGGGGGCAAGCCCTGCTGCACCCCTCCATGAGGAGGCCGGACCTCCCTGCACCCCCCCCATGTGGGGTCAGAGCCCCCACCCCCCCCGTAAATTAACTATACCAACTGCAAGATCGCACTACAGTGGGAAAAAGTTAATTTCCTAACCCCACTGTATCACGCCCCCCTGCAGAAATGTAGTAAAAAGTGTGTTTGGTAGTTTGGTGTCATTATATGTCATTATATGTGGAGGGGATGTTTTATATATATATATATATATATATATATATATATATATGATGAAATTAAAAGAGTTTAAGAGTTACCTTAAGGAGCAAATTGAGATTTTTTTTTATCCTTGAATGATAATGGTCAGGTTAGTAAAGTCATACTTTGGGGCTTCTTAAAAATTCATATTAAAGATAGCATGGGAAGATGAGCTAGTAAAAAAATGAAAGAGTTGGATAAAGAGTTAGAAATGCAAGATGAAGCAGACAAAGTGAAGTTTGAAGAACAAACAAAGAAATTAGATAATACTGAAGTAATTAAAAAAATCAATAATAAAATATCAGATATAATTAATAAAGTAAAGGCTAGAACAAGGACATGAGTCAAGCCTCCTGCTGTGAGCTATCACAGCAGGTAACAGCTCAAATTACCCTTAGCACTTTGACAGTTAGGGAAGTTAGGTGTGAAGGAAGATGGGAGATGAGTCAAAGTAGTACAGTTTAGGCTTCATAAAAGACTGTGATTTAGCCATTCTAAAAAGATGCAGCACCTAAAAAACATTTTGAAAGTCTGTTCTGTGGCATTTGCACTGTTTGTGTTTTAAGTAGTCACTGAATGGCATGAAATGTTACTTAAAACTGACTGACTGAAAGACAGCAGTGTATGCATATGCAATCAATGCAGTAGCAGGAGCTTTAGGAAAAAAGAGGCCTGTGTGACATATTTTTCTACAGACAAGCACTGCATTGTGGGATACCTAAAGGCAGACCAAACAATCAGAATTACTTCAAGACCACAGCCATATGGCCAGACTCAGAAATTACATATAAAATATTTAAAAACCTGTAAATAGTCCCAGAGTGGTGTCACAATGTAAGAAACACCAAACCATGATGAAATAAACATGTTTTTGAATCTGTGGGTGTGGTTCTCCTTTAAACAAAAAGGCACAAATCAATAATATCTGAAATCCTCACACTAATAAGCTTACTTCAAACATAGAGGCAATGCTTAATATTTTTAAAAAATTCCAATAGGATCTTAGCAAAGATAAAAATAATAATCCTTGTGATTACAAAATTGACAATTATTTAAAGAAAACTTTACGAATAAGCTTAATGACCAATAAATATCACTGTTGAATAAGCCTATTACCCTAATAGGAGTTAAAGAAGCATTAAAAAGGGGGAAATGGTAAAACTCCAGGGTTAGATAATTCAAGTAAGGAATTTTATAGACTGCTTCCAATAAATGTTTTAGAATTACTGAGTGATATTTCAGGATAATTCAGAGTAACAAAATAATTCCTCCCTCATGGAAATTTTCTGTAATCTCACCTACACTTAATAGGTTCATAGGTTCATGGGTGTGTACTAGGCTAATGACCCTGGAACCTTTACAAGCCTAGCTCAAAAAAATTGCCCAGGCACGGTGCCACCAGATGTTAATTCACAGTGCCCCTATCCAATAGGGCAACCAGACTGATCCTGGGGTCAACTTTCTGTTACCCATCCAATCGTCAAGATTTCTCTTGAATAGGGCCAGTGAGGTGCTCTGTTGACATGAATGGGAAGCTTATTCCAGAGTATAGGCAGTCTTTGGGAGATGAACCTCTCCCTCCAGCATGTTCTATTAATTGTGGTAATGAGGTTGTAATCTCTGGACCGTGTGGCATGGGAAGACTGGGATTTCTTTTGGTGTACCATTTCAACTAGGGCTGGGTCAGACATAGCTTTTTAAGTCAAGCAGAGATCACCTCTAAGTAGATGATAAGAGACTGAGAACAGATGAAGTTTCTTGAGTCTGTCCATGTAGGACATGTGTTTAAGGCATAGGATCCTTTTTGTGAGGTACTTTTGTGGCCTCTCCAGCTATTGTAAGTGTCTGGTCAGGTACATGCTAAACGGGGAGTTATATTCGATGACTGGTCTAATGAAGGATGAGTAGAGAGGGACGATGACCTCTGTTTTTCCTGGATGTGAAACCTTTGGTTATAACATGTGTCACATAGAAGGACTTCCTGACCACAATGGCAATGTGGTGGTCAATGGTGAGGTGGAGCCCCAAGAGTGGTAAAACTCCCTTATTAGCCTCAACAACAACTTGAGATCCCTCATGAAATCATTTAAAGCCACCCATGATGGCAGAAGTGCAGCAGATACTGACAGCAATCCCACATCTTTTGATAATTATATCAAGAACCTCCACACCAATAGCCATAAGTGCTCTGAGTTACTGCAAAATGCGACCTCCTATACTGAGTCAACAGCTATTGCCAACATTCTTGCCAACGCATTCAGTGCCAGCTTTACCCCTCTCCCCCCCCCTTGGGGAACAATCAGAATGCCAGGAGAATGCCAGGTACCCAGGATGACTGCCACCTAGGTTACACCTGCATTGTCCATGGGCAAGAATACAGCTTCCATGGGACCCCACATTAACCCTGGCTGTGTTCTACAAAGATACCTGCACCACATCTATGTGCCCTATTCCGTCACAGCCTCACCTCAGGCTTTTTCCCTCCCAAATGGTGCACTGCTACAGTCATCCATCTCCATAAAGGTGTGGCAACTACAGACCCTGGGAATTATCAGTTCATTAGACTGATGAGTTTGATATGTACAGCTGTAGAGTGCATCATCAGGGACCTGATTGACAGACATATAGGTAATCTCCTAACTCTGGACCCCACACAGTTTGGCTTTGTGAAAGGGAGATTATGCCTGCTCTACCTTGTTGGCTTCTTTGAGTCAGTCACCAGGGCTGTGTATGACAGTTAGGCACTGCATGCAGCCTATATCAATCTGGCCAAGGCTCTTGATACCATTTCTCAGTCAAGAATTATGGATGAACCCACCAAACAAGGCATCCACCCCTATATCACTAGGGGGGGTTGCAAATTGGCTCACAGACAGAACACACAGTGTGGAAGTAGCGAGCTCCAAGTCAGACTGGCAGCCAGTCACAAGTGGAGTCCCACAGGGATCAGTCCTGGGTACTGATCAGTCCTGGGTACTCTCCTGTTCAGCATCTACTTTTCAGGAATCCAGGCCAGCACAAAGGAAATCTGGCTGACTAAGTTCACAGACAATTGCAAGCTGGGAGCCATCATTAACTCCACAATTGATGCAGACATCCTACAGAAAGGTCTCACTGAAACCACTGACTGGTGTGGAAACCATGGCCTGAAGCTCAACATCACAAAATGCATCATCAGCCCCTTTGGTAAAATTTCAGTTCGCACTAAGTACCACATCAATGGGAGTCCAATAAATACTGTAGGCATTATTAGAGATCTGGGGCCACAGGTTGACAGCAACCTTTCCTTTAACTACCACATTGCCACTGTGTTCAGGAAATCCTTCTATGTGGCACATCTCATTATCAAGGGTTTTACATCCAGGAAGCAAGAGGTCATAATCTCTGTGTACTCTTACCTCATTAGACAAATCAAGTATAATAGCCTATTTGGCATGTACCTCACTAGACACCTGCAACAGCTGTAGAGGCCACATACGTACCTCATAATGAGGATCCTAGTCATTAAACACATGTCCTAAACAGACAGACTCAAAAGACTCCAGCTATTCTCTGTCTTATATCACCTACTTAGAGGTGATCTCTGCTTGACTTGCATAGCCATGTCTGACCCAGCTCTTTCACAAATGCTACATCTAAACACATCCCAGTCTCTCTGCACCATACACTGCAGGGGCCTCAACCTCATTACCACAATCAGCACAACATGCTTGAGGAACAGGTTCCTCACCCAGAGACTGCACATGCCCTGGAATAGACTTCTCATACATGTCAAGCAAAGCACCTAGATGACCCTGTTGTAGAGAGATCTTGATAAGTGGATAGGTAATAGAAAGTTTACTCCAGGGATCACTCCAGTGGCTCTACTTGTTGGGGGCACTGGGAACTAACATCGGGTGGCACAATGGCAGGGCACTTCTATGGGCTAGGTTTGTAACGGCTCCAGGGCCATTAGCCAAGTACACACCTATGAACCTATAAGGGGAGTGACATGTGCATGACTGATAAAGTAGGCCATTGGGTGGGTAACTTATCAAAATACTTCTTCCTGCAAACATACACACACACTTGCTAGATCTGAAAGTAGAACCCTGCCTATCTAGTTATTTGTATTACAGTGATATGCAGTTATTGCATGAGCTACAGAGCTTGCTGGACTGACAACTGGTCAAAGGTGCTGATAAGGGAAATGACATCAGGATGACTGATAAAGTATGCCAGTGGGTGGGAGACTTATCAAAATACTTCTTCCTATAAACATACACACGTTTACACATACACACTTTTGCCAGATCTAAGAATAGAACCCCTGCCTATTTAGTTATTTGTGCTATAGTGTTACACAGTTATCACATGTACTACAGAGCTAACTGGGCTGACAGCTGCTCAAAGCTGTTGATAAGGGGAATGACATCAACAGGACTAATAAAGTAGGGCAGTGGGTGGGAGACTTATAAAAATACTTTTTACAAACACACTCATTTGCCAGATTTGAGATTAGAACCCCTGTCTAGCTAGTGATTTGTAATATAGTGTTATGCATTTATAACGTATGCTACAGAGCTTACAGGGCTGACACTTGGCCAAAGGTGCTCATAAGGGGAATGACATCAGCAGGAGTGATAAAGTAGGACAGTGGGTGGGAGACTTATCAAAATATTTTTCTTACAAACACACACACTCATTTGCCAGATCCAAGATTAGAACCTCTGTCTAGCTAGTGATTTGTACTATAGTGTTACACAGTTATCACACATGCTACGAAGCTTACTGGGCTGACAACTGGCCAAAGGTGCCAATAAGGGGAATGACTGATAAAGTGGAGCACTGGGAAGTGTTGTGGGTGGGAATGACCTAAAACACACACACACAGTTGCCAGTATTGCGATTAGAACCCCTACCTATCTAGTCATTTGTACTATAATGTTACGCAGTTATCGCATGAGCTACAGAGCTCATAGGAGTGGTCATTGTCCAATGGTACTTCTAAGGTGAATGAAAGCAGCAGATCATGTGAAGTAGGGCAATGTGAAGTGTACTAAGTGGGGAGACTCTCCTAATACTTGGACCTATGGAGACACACACACACACACACACACACACACACACACACACACACACACACACACACACACACACACACACACTCACACAGAGACAAGTGATGTAATATTATAAACTCAACCACAGTACTGTTACACAGTGGGGCTCACCTTTTATGCTGGCATGTGCAACTGTTTCCAGCTGGTATGCCACTGTCCACAACAGGACATCACTGTATGCCATTCAGAGTATCCATGTGCGTGACTCACTCTGTCTGTGTCCCCCTGTGTCTCCCTCTGTATCACTGTCTGTCTCTCAGTTCCCCACATCTATGTGTGTGTATGCTTGACATATGTTATCTGTTGCCCATATATATGTGAGTGTATCTCATGCAACAGATGCAGTTATATCACATATGGGCCACCAACGGCTAGCTGCGGGTAATCCTGCCTGATGTGTGTGTGTGTGTGTGTGTGTGTGTGTGTGTGTGTGTGTGTGTGTGTGTGTGGGGACAGTTGAGGTGTACATAGCTGTCTGTATGCATGGGCATATAAACACAATACAGTCATATATTCCAATGTGGGTTCCAACATGTCCTTTGATTCCCTAAGTGTAGGAGCATGCCCAGTGTGACCTTCTATAGTTAGGCTAGGAGCAAGCCCAGTGTGACCTTCTATAGTTAGGGTGGGACTCCATTCCAGCTATAGGCGTACTCCAGTCCAGGGTTTTGTGTGCTACAGCCATACCTCTCAGGAGTATACAGGACTTTCCTCAGGGTACTTGTTTTGTTTAGCAGACATTTTCTGACATATCTGTAGTCTGAAACTGCAATGTATTGTGTCATTACCTAGTGCCAGACATCCTCAGATCATCACAGTGCTTTATCAGAGGAATACTAGTTGTATGATGCATAGACCAATATTATGAGGGCAGCTATGTAAATTCTTGCCCAGCAAGGCCATTTGTGAGGTGTAGCTATAGCCAGTGCAATAATGACACACAGCTGTGTAAACAGTCCAGCAACCTGGTGATATACTGGCTGGGGATCTCCTACTTTTGTGGTATCCTTCTAACCTGAGATGTCATATCCTTGTGTATGCATACCTCTGACCTGTACATTTCTTGGCAGGATATCCAGGTGTCTGCCTAGAGGTTTATTCCTTTCTATGTAAATTTGTTTTTGTGGCAAGTTAGTTACATATAATTGAACTGTGATGTTACAAAATAATATAGACATTACTGTTTCAGAATGCATAACCTTCAGACCATTCCCACTACTGCAAATTCCTCACTTTACCAACTTTCTCAGTATGTAAGGGTGATATTTACAACACATGCCTATCATTGTGCCTTTGTTCCACTTTTATTTTTTCCCTTGTCCTGGCATCTTACTGTCAGATGTTGTGAGTTATGGGTGTGGGTACAGAGCGCATTCAACTGTGCAGGCATGTCCATTATTTGTAAAAGCAAATATAAGTAAAAGGATTATTGAGAATGACCACCGGCAACAGTACCACAGAGCACTTATATTCACAAAAGCCTTGGCACCTCTGCTACACATCCTTCAAGATGTCACTAATATGTGTAATATATTCCACATAGCACTGTGACTTTCAGGTATGTCAGTGGCAGAGCAGTGGGTGCTACTGACATGCATAACATTTGGCACTGCAGTTATCTGCACATGGCCCTGTCAAAGGCAGCGCTGTACCTAGGGCAGTACAAGACGACTGCTGGGAGAACATGCTGGCCAGATCCAGACAGTATTAACCACACATACACATAGCTCATTGACCCCTGCATATTGTGGGCAGGCCACATGTTTTCATCTGTATTGGTACAGCCCTGCCAATGTGTACTATGCTGCTATTTCCATGCAAACATATATGTTACTGCATCTGTGTGGGTATATGGGGGGCACACCTGTCAACTGCACACATTTGCATAGACTGTGCTGATATTTGATTTACATTTTGGTTCCATTTACCATACTATTGTGTCCTGTTCTGGGGACTGGAGGCATATCAGTAAAGAGCCCAAGTCAAATTGTACTGGGATACATTTGAGTTTCAAACTTCTTACCCTTCATAGCCTTACTGCAACTGGGGGTCCTGCTGTGCTATCACTGTGTAAGTCTGTAGGGGGTTAATTCAACATCACTGCCATTTGTGTGCCTTTACCAGACATTTCTCTGTGGTTTTCTACAGCTGACTTACTGTGTGGGTGTGAGGGGTGGTTATGGGACCCCAACCCTGACATCCATGCCTGTGGCCTATGACCTTCTAGTTAGTTGTCCCCACACATATACTGCAGTGGGATTTGCCACCTTGGGTACCACTGCATAGTCTGTGGAGGCCAGTTTTACCTAGACATTTTCTGGTGTCCCACACAGCTGTCAACTGTGTGCTGCTATCCCAGTAAGCCACCCCATTCCCTTGCATGCATGCATCATTACCACAGATATGCTAGCAGAACATACTATTCCATTAATTCATTGTTAAGAAAACTGGCTTACCTTGTGCTTGTGGCAGTTGCGAGGGCAGTGCTTGAGGGCCACCAGTGTTGGATGCACACAGTACACTGCCTATACATGGTATATTACAGGTAATGTGATGTGTATGTCATACATTTTACTGTGTGTGTGAGTCAGAGAGAGAGTAGTGTCAGTCCCTGGGGTCCCTACAGTGTCAGTGTGAGTGCTATGCATGCCTCTTTGCCAAGGCATGAACATATTGGGCATGCCTCCATCTGCCTACAGGGGCAGGCTCAGGGGCCTCCTCCTGTGAGTCCCTCTGTGTCTGTGGGGACCCTGGCAATGGTAGTGGGCTGTGTGGCCCTTCCCCATGCTGTTCCTGCTGCAGCTGTTTCCGCAGGATGATATTGTGTAGCATGGCACATACTATGAACATGTATGCACATGTGGCTGGAAATTATTGCAAGGCTCCACCAGATATGTCAAGGCTGTGGAACCATGACTTGAGCATCCCAAACACACACTCTATAGTGATCCTGGTTCGTGTGTGTGCCTCATTATGGCATTCTTGTGTGGATTTTTGTGCATTTTTGATGGGTGTCATCATCCACGGCTCCAGTACTTAGCCAGCATCCCCCACCAGATGGCCATACGGGATGCCCCCACTGGCAGATGCCTAGTAGAGCTGTGTCAAATGCCAGGTGTGGGAGTCGTGATAGCTTCCAGGGCTGCCAGCAAACACATTCATGATAATGCCTTGGGCATTGCACACAAATTGGCAGTTGATGGAGGGGAATCCTCTGTGGTTTATGTAGACACTACCCTGTTCACCAGGTGGTGCTTTGATGTGGATGTGCGGGTAGTCTATGGCACCCAGTAACTCCAGTTATTCTGCTACATGGTGGAAGAGAGAGACGCATATTGCTGGTCCTCTCCTCACGAGTGTTGAGGAAGTAAATGTGCTCACCAGCATGTGGTAGCATGGCATCCAGGACTTGGTGGAATACCCTGGATGCAGATGCCTGTGAGACCCCCATCGTGTCCCCAGTAGGTCTTTGAAAAGTACCTGTAGCTAGAATTCTTAAGGCTACACATACCTTGGTATCCACTGGGATGGGTTTCCCTCTGTTGGTTCTGGCTCTGAGTTGAGGCCAGCACAGCTCAGTGGTTTGCTGAAGTATGTCTCTGTCCACCCTGTAGCACTCTACTATCTCTAGATCATGTAACCCCTGGTAGGTTACCCTGGGTCTGAACACTCTTCTCTCCTCCTTGATCTGTGGTGGTTGTCAGCTTTATCCTCCTCTCTGCAAAGCAATGGCAGCCCCTAACATTTTTGCAGTTAAAATTCCCTTGCATGTATACACCAATGGTGCAGGGTTTGTGGGAAAAAACAGACTGTAAGTTGTTTCAATACATTATACTGTTGTCCTGCAGATGCTTCCTGTATGATTGGCTGACTATCAGACATTCCAGCTGCCAGTTATATTATTCATGGCTTTGATTTGGCCATAAGTGTTAGAGGCATTATTGGTTATTTGTGCATGATTGCCTTTATTCTGCTATTGCCCTTTTTTAATTATTTTTTATTTACATCTTCTCCCATTTTCAGCTATGCAGCCACCTGTCAGCTGTATTATTGTGTGCTTTACATGGCCCATTGTGAGTTTCAAGAGTCCCATATTAGTGATTTCTACTTCATTTCTACTTTCTTGTGCTGTTGCCCTTTATTTTTTGTACATCCCCTCCCATTTTCAGCTATGTGGCCACCTGCCAGCTGTACTATTGTGTGCTTTACATGGCCCATTGTGAGTTGCAAGAGTTCCATATTTGTGATTTCTACTTCATTTCTCATTTAGTGTGCTGTTGCCCTTTATTTTTTTTTACATCTCCTCCCATTTTCAGCTATGCAACCACCTTCCAGCTTTATTATTGAGTGCTTTAAATGGCCTATTGTGAGTTACAGAATCCCATATTGCTAATTTGTACTGCATTTCCCTTGTTCTACTATTTCTTTTTTTTCCTTTATCCTTCCTGTTTAAGCCCCTGCGTGCCACACAGACCCATTTAGCTATTGTACACAGCAAGAAATGGCCCTCCCCTGGGTGCAAACATGCACCACAGTTCATGGAATAAGAGTATACAGCCTCAGACACACACCCTCGCTTAGCTGTGCTTAGCTAAGCAGAAACCCGGGCAACGGAGTTCCAATGTACTTACAACAAGCATGACACACCCCCTTTTTATGTTAGTTGTTCCTCCTGCCTACATGATGGTATTAAAGCACCTACATGGTTAGGTGCAGTGTGACACTTAGAAGAATTTTGTGTTTCAGTATAAGTCCCCTCATTAACATAGCCTACTGCCTTAATCCATAGTTACTGCACTACAAAAAAGCCTTACCCCCATAGCAACAACTGTTCCCTACCATTGATTTGATTCTGCTTGCCATTGAGTATAATGGCAAAATGCAGGTTTCCCGTAAAATTGACTTTTCGCATTGTTTTTTTTTTTTATTTTCTACACGATCCATTTGAGTGGCACTTCCCTATGCATAAAGGGCCAAGATCAGCCGAAAAATATAAAAATTTTAATTTAAAAATAATAAATCACCTTAACATGCCAATGGCCATATATTTGGCCATTAGCATGCCTACAAATTAGGGTACATGCTTTTATTGGAGCTGTCAGGGCTCCGTTTTTATTTCTGCAGAAATGTATTCGGCTAGTAGCCGAATACATTTCAGCAGCTTACACTCTTCCTGCATGATTAGCTACCTGCTTCCTGGATCACTATTTTACCTCATATGCATGGTTTTCACAAGCAAATGAGGTAATTAGCATCCCGCATGGGTTTCCGTGCAGGAACAGTGTTGGCTTGCTCATGTTCATCAAAACTGCAGGTTCATGGATTGTTCAGGGGCCATATTCTGTGCAGCAAGGGCTACACTGCTCTTGCATGGAAATGATCAGCACATGAATCCCAGGGTAGGTTTAATCTAGATCCCTATATAAATGAAAAAAAAATATCTGCAATAATTCCTTGTCAAATACTGTTGGCAAAATAAATACACTTACTAAGTATGCTATTTTTCCTATCAATACTGAATTTATCAAACAAGCGTTTTTCTGAATAATAATTTATATATTCTCCAGAAAAGACAGTTTTGTTTTATTTCTTCTATTGTTTTTTTTCCCACTGAATTCTACTTGCATCTTTATTTCCCAAATTTTATACCTAACACAAAAATTTAAAGCATTGCAAAATATATACCCTTGAGCTTTACTACATCACCTAAACTTTTACTTTACTCTTTATTTAAAGCCATCCCTATCATCTCTAGACATTCATTTGTGCACATTATTACTTCTTGTATCCATTTTATCCAGCTATTATAATATCATCTGCATATGTTCAAAGAACTGCAATTTCTCTGAAGAAAAAAAAATAAACTGTCTTAGCATAAAGATCAACCTGGATGCAGAAAGAGACCAAAAATATAGTTTTATTCAAATATAAGAAGCCACAAGAAAGTATTTTAATATATCCATAAAGGAAATATAACCATGCATCTGATGATTACTATACAGAACAGGTTAAAAAAAATGAAAAGATGAAGTAATCTTATGGTTGTCTGAACTCTTTATCCAGTTATTTGGAGACAATAGTATTAATTTAGGTGGTATATATTACAAAAGTGAAATATCTCCTTTGGAACTTAATAAAAGTGGAATTATGAGTCTAGTAAATAAACTCAACCTTAAAAAAGCATCAGGTTTACATGGGATTGTGATGATGTGAGGTAGTGCCAGCTGTGCCAGGGGGGCTAGGGCACTGCATGTGTAACATATGCCAATATAGCTAGTTGGAGTTTTATAAAGAATTACATGTCATTTGAATATCACACTGATTTGTACAGATACTTGTGTTAAACATGTATTTGTAATGCTGCTTTTGTTAAAAATGTATTAGTAGTTGGTCCTGCTGGACAGAAAAAAATATGCACTTATGCCAGACTCTATTGTTGTAACTGATGAAGTGTATATATTTTAACAGAGGATACTGGAAGGGAAGGGGTTAAGGTCAACCCAGCTAAGCTTAAGAAAAATTGCCTGAAATTAAATGACTTGGTTTAGGCCATAAAGATTTTATCTTACCTGTCTAAATACAGATACTGATGCAATGTCTGTGAAAAGCCTGGGCTGGGATCCTGCTCTATTGTCCTTAGTGGTGGACTGATTGCTACCCTGGGGTGCCAGAGACTGACTTGTTAGTTTCTGCAGGACGGGTGGAAGAGTTGGAATTGTTTTACAGTTTCCAGATGCGACACAAAACAAAAAATAAACTCGTAACCAAAAACAAAAATAGGCAGCAAGCTGTAGAATTCCAACCAGTTTATTGTTAGCGCTTTCGTTCAGAAAATACATGAACTTCTTCAGACAAAGAAACCCCAAGAGTCCTCAATTAAAATAATACTATCAATTAAGATGAGATAATTAATTATAAAACCAATTAACATAATTTAAGAAATTTAAAGAGCCAGTGTTATACAAGGTAAAATGTATATGTGAATAAATATAAATGTTTTTTTTAATCAGATTTGTTGGAAAGGAACAATCAAAAATGCCCCAACAACTGGGGGATGAGAAAGTGTGGGAGATGTCAGCAGTGCCAGCATATTATGGTAACTATAGATAAGCACAAGCTAGTTACCAACCAAAGGATTCCAGTAGAAGAAGCACAAAGTATTCAGAATAGAGCCATGAAATCCACCACGAAGTATAAAACTCTTTATTCACCACAAGTAAAACGAACAAGCGCTTTCACATACACCGAGTATGCTTCATCAGGTTACAATATTCAAATAAAAGCCTTCAGCTTATATACTCTACTGAGTCATTTCATTAGTCAATTAAGCATTATTCCTTCTGTTGGTAATTATATAATTAAACCATTAAAGCTACTAAACATGAATTCACTCATTTAAAGTAGCAGCTACAGGAATTATCTTGGCTCAGCTTATAAATGTGAAACTTCGCTGTTATAATAGCATATTACAGAATTAAAAGCAATGATTATTAAGTTTATACAAATATACATGAGTTCAAATTCTAAAACTTCATACATTATATAGTGCTATATTATAACTTATTAGAGCATTAGCATAATGTATATCAAAGTATATAATACAAATAAAAACTATAATAAAATCTAGAATAGAGCTGTTCTATAGATCAACATGTTGTAAACATATGAAATTGTAAAATTGATAAATAACTAAATATAACTGTATAGACACTGAATGTATGCTATATAATATATCTTACTATATGACAATAAAATCTATTTTTGACAAATAAGGTCCTACATAATTCATTTACACATCTGTGACACTAGTATTGTATGTATATGTATGTGTAAATTGTATATAATCTATGGAGATATGTTATCCAATAACTATCATGATGTTACTTCAAAACTCAATACCCATATATAAATATTCAGCAATAAAACAATTATAGAAACTATATTTAAAAATAAAATATATAGTCATCTTATCAAAAAATGTAGAGTACTATCAATAAATAAATGATGAACTATCTAACATCATAATAGTTTAATATATAATACATAGATATTTTAATAAGTTGATCTTAAAATATCATCCATTGGTTATCTATGTGCTTCTAATATTGGTTTTATACTAGTATTAATATTTAATCCAGGTTCTATATGGGCTCGTAATTTAAAAATCCAATCTAGCTCTATTTTGGCTAGTATGTTCATTTTATCGCCTCCTCTAGCTAAAGGTTCAACTACTTGTAGCACTCTAAATTTAAAATGATGATCTTGATTAGTGCTGATATGTTTTGCTAAAGCATTTGTAAGATTCATCTTTCTGATGTCATAAATGTGGTTGTAAATCCGGTCTCTTAGCCTTCTAGAAGTGAGACCCACATAGAATGCTTCACATTTCTCACAGTTAGCTAGGTATATTAGATTGGTAGTATTACATGTAGCATTTATCTGGAACCTGTGTGTATATTTCAAAAATGGTGACGTAAACTCATTACCAATATTAATGAATTTACACATATTGCACTTCCCACATGGCCACGTGCCCTTCTTACAGCTAACATTTCTAATTTTTCCAATTGTATTTGAATTCTTAATCATTCTATCTTTACACAATAACCTCTTTAGGTTCATCTTATTCTTAAACCTGAAATGAGGGATAGGTCCCACTAAATCTTTAACACCATTTTCCATTAAAAGGATATCCCAATTCCCTTTTATAATTTCTATAATGTTGTGTATGTCATTCGAATAGCTCAATGTGAAGGCTAACCTTACTTAATTGAGATATTGTTCAGTAGACTGCTGAGTACTTCTATCATATAGCTGTTTATTTCTTATTCTACCATTGTTTCCATTGCAAGATCTATTTAGAAGGCTGTGGGGATATCCCCTGTCTATTAGTAGCTTATCCAAGTGCAAGTTGTTTATTTCTCTCATGTCCATCAGTGCATATCCTATTAATTCTAGCTCTCTGATTTTGTACTATATTGGGAAATGTAAATCGGGGGTGCATACTACTGTGATTCAAAATCGCATTTTTCCAACAGGGTTTCCTATATAGTTGCGTGATAAATGTATTGCTAGTATCCTTCAATATAGTTATATCTAAAAAATTTATCCTATCATAGGAAGACTCTATGGTGAATCTCAAAAAGTCAGTCGTTGATTCCAGATATTCAACAAATCCATTTAACATTGACTGTTCACCCTTCCAGAATATTAAAATATCATCTACAAAGCGTCTATATAAAACTATATTCTCCATATAGTAACTATTAAATAGATGCTTAGATTCCCAATAGTGCATGACAATATTGGCGTAAGAATTTGCACATGGGGTGCCCATTGCAATACCCCATGTTTGCATGTATAGATGGTCTTTGTTCTTGAACATGAAGACATTGTTCTCTAGAACTAGAGTCAATAATGTGCATACCAGATATTGCATGTCACTATTCAGAGATTTCTCCTCTAATAGAACCTCTCTCACTGCCTCCACTCCATAGTCATTAGGTATCACTGTGAATAGATTCTTAACATCCAAAGATACTAAAATTAAATTCGAAACATCACTAATCTGAGGTATTATTCGTTGTATATCATCAAGTAATGTATAAGTGTTATTCAAGATAGTGGGTATCCTCTTGGCTACAGGACCTAATTTATATTCAACAAACTTAGATATATACTCAGTCACCCATTTTTCTCCCGCTACAATGGGTCGTAAAGGTGGAGGGAATTCCATTTTATGTATTTTTGGGAGACCTTTTATATTAGGCACATTGGGTGCTTCAATCAAAAAATAATCATATAGTTGTTTAGAAATTAATCTACACATAAGTAGATCATATAGCATATCATATACAGTATTAATAATCTTAAATAGCTTGTTAATGTCAATCTTACAATATTTCTCAGTATCATTTAGCATATTGAACATATATATTATGGTAACTAAAAAAGTTTGCATACGTAATAAAATCTGCATCATTAATGGAAAATTTAACTGAAAAACAGCAGGAGTAGTATATGCTGTTTTATGCCAATGTTACCAAAGCTACTATATTGGTAAAACTGAAAGAATGTTTAAGCAGAGAATTTATGAACACCAATACCAAATTAGTAGGGGTAATACCACAAATGCTTTGGTTAGACACATTTTAGAACACCCCACACATAAATTCCAGTTTACAATATTACAACAAATAGTTAAGAACATTAGAGGTGGGCCTTGGGAATTAAAACTTGAAGAACAGGAACTTGTTTGGCAAATTAAAACATATGCACATGTTCCACCAGGGCTTAATGAATACTGCTCGATAAAATGTATTTTGAAATTAAAAGCTCTTCAAAGATGAAATTCGGTTGTATAACAACTTTTCTATTAGTTAAATGAATTTATGAATATTTATTTATTTATACATATTTATCTTTATGCATTTATACAAATTTTATATTTCCACTTGTTTGAGCTGTTTAAGTCGTTATTTAGCATTTAACAATATTTATATTAACTTATACATGTAAGAAAATAAGTAATAAGACTGATGTGTTGTGGTTTTAAAATTGTTGCTTATTTTAAAAAAAAGCATTTATATTTATTCACATATACATTTTACCTTGTATAATACTTGCTCTTTAAATTACTTAAATTATGTCAATTAGTTTTATAATTAATTATCTCATCTTAATTGATGGCATTATTTTATCTGAGGGCTCTTGGGGTTCCTTTGTCTGAAGAAGTTCATGTATTTTCTGAATGAAAGTGCTAACAATAAACTGGTTGGAATTCTACAGCTTGCGGCCTATTTTTGTTTTTAGTTTCCAGATGCTGTAATAAACATTAGCTAAAGTTCTGTGTGTGCATTGTGACACATCAGTGCCAGATACTAGCTTAGTTTCTAGTGAGATGGTAGTGTGGGAACCACAGAGTCAGGTGAGCAGATGTGATGTTGTTCTGTAGCCAGCACTGAAATTGTATTTGAATACTAGTGAGAGATGTGACATGTGCACTCTGTTTTTGGACCTGACAAGACTGTCATCCACATTCACCTTGCCTTGGTTTAGTGAGTAACTAGGCAACGATAGTTCTTCAGTCAGTTAGAAAAATATAGTGAGATTAGCTAAATGTTTTTTTCTTTATCTGTCTGACTCTTTCCATCTGTGTTTATTTATGTATTTATTTATTTATTTTGTGAAAAATCTTTTTATTTCAATTTCAGTTTTAACATTTAACATTTAACAAGTAAATAGGGGAAACAACATCCCCATAAGAGTGATGAAATAACAATAATGCACTAGCGAGTATAGGTTCATAGGTTCATAGGTTGGTACTGGGCTATCTGCCCGAAGGCATATATTAGCCCAGCCACATTGTGCGATATTCACCGCCCCTTTAGTAGTTCCCTAGACCCTTGTACTAGCAGCTAGTACCCTTGGCCCCTATCTAGTAGTGCTGTTGGTGTGATCCCCGGTGTGAACCTTCTGTTACCCATCCACTCATCAAGGTTCCTCTTGAAGAGTGATAGTGAGGGGCTCTGTCTTATGTAGATCGGGACCCTGTTCCATATTAAGGGAAGCCTCTGCAAAGGGAATCTATCCCTCCAGCATGTTCTATTCATTGTTGTGTTGAGGTTTATATCCCTAGAGCGTGTAGCTCGAGTAGATTTTGTTTTGCTAAGATGGAGCATGCTCAACAATTCTGGGTTGGACATGGCTCTGTACGTTAGACAGAGATCACCTCTGAGAAAGCGGTATGCAACAGAGAACAGTCTTAGCTTTTTCAATCATGCTGCATAGGCAACTGTTTGAGGCCAGTAATCCTCTTGGTTAGGTACCTCTGTGGTCTCTCCAGCTGCTGGAGATGTCTAGCCAGGTACATTCCAATTGGTGCATTGTACTCAATAATGGGTCTGATGAGGGAAGAGTAGAGGGGCACCATTACATCCTTAGATCTTGATGCGAACCCTTTCGTGATCAGATGGGTCACATAGAAGGATTTTCTAACCACTTTGGCAACATGGTTATCAAAGGAAAGCTGACTATCTACTTGGGTCCCTAGATCCCTTATTTCTTCTTCAGATTTCAGGGGATTACCTCCTATGTTGTAGTTTGTGGGTACTCTGTGTTTCCAAAGGGGATTACTACACATTTTTTTGCATTTAGCTTGAGACCATGGCTTTGACACCATGCATCAGTCTCATTTAGGCCCTTCTGGAGGATCTCCATGTCGGCTGGAGACTCTATTATAGCACCCAGTTTGCAGTCGTCCACAAACTTAGTCAGCTGCAGCCCTTCAGTGCTTGCCTGTACTTCTGAGAAGTATATGTCAAACAGGAGGGACCCCAGGACAGAGCCCTGAGGCACACCACTCATTACTAGTCTGGATTCAGACATAGATCCTGCTACTCTTACTTTATGGGATCTGTCTGAGAGCCAATTTGAGATCCATCTTGTGACATAAGGGTTTATGCCCAGGCCGGTGAGCTTATCAATAATACCTGAATGGGGAAAGGTGTCAAATGCTTTAGCAAGGTCAAGGTAAGCCATGTGTACCTCCTTTCCCTTATCTATAGCCTGAGTAACTGTCTCAAAGAAATCCACCAGGTTCAGGAGGCATGATCTGCCCTTGACGAAGCCAAACTGTGTGGGGTCCAGCGACTGGTGGTTTCCAATCTCTCCATTTATGAGTTCCATAATGATTCACTCCATAGCCTTACAGATCAGACTGGTCAGGCTTATTGGTCAGTAGTTCCCAGGGTCAGTTGTGGCCCCACACTTGTGTAGGGGGACCACTGTTGCCGTGCGCCATTCTATGGGAACATATCCTGTGGGAGACTGAGACTGAACAGGGTATTAAGATGCGGGGTTAATTTCTTTTGGAGCTCGCATATGACACAGCCTGGGACACCATCTGGTCCCATGGAGGCAGTGTTTTTAGCTTTAGATAGAGCCTTGTTAACCAATGTATCAGTAATAGTTGGACTTACACAATCCCCTGGAATGGTAATAGGCCCTGTAGGTGGTGAGGGGGGGAGAAATTTGCACTGAACCTGTCAGCCAAGATGTTGGCAATGTCAGAAGGGTCAGTGTATTTTGTTCCATTTTGTACTAGCTCAGAACAGACCTGAGCATTGCCATTTAGGTTTTTGATGTAGCCATAGAAAGCCTTATGGTTATCCTTGGCATCCATGGCAACTTTCTTTTCAAAATGAGCTTTAGTTGACTTATATGTATGTATGTATGTACGTATGTATATCAAAGCACCATCAAACTATATACAACTATCTCATATGTCCAACATTAAGACAATGTTACTAGTATCAAGTTAGAATATGATCAAAGAGGATGTTCCAGAATTCAGTAAAGTGGGATGGAGTTTTTGGGAATAGCTTAGATACTTATGAGAGAGAAGGTGTTTTGTAGCTAGGTCTTTAAATTTATACCAAGTAAGCAAGGTTCAATCTTTCCAGTTGAGTGTAATGTAGTATTTGTGTAGTGAGAAAAGGGATATTAATACATTTGTCTGCAGTTTAGATAACCCAACAGGGGGGATATGTGGGACAGCAAATTTCCAAGGTAAAGTTGTTTTTTTGTAGCCCATCTTTTTTAGTTGAACCCTTAATGAAGACCAGAGTTTGTAGGAGCACTTATAGCTCCAGAAAATGTGGAAAAGATCAGCCTTGTGGTTGTCACAATAGGGACAAAAGGGGGAGGTTGAGGGATAGATTTTATTGAGTATAGTTGGAGTAAGATAACCATTATAGAATATTGTGAGCTGTGTGCAATTAAGTTTTTAAGGGGAATAATTTTTGAGGTTAGGTGGATAGGTTTGGAGATTTGGTTGTTAGAGATTGATGGATCTAGGGGTCATTCCAGTATTTAGAAAATATTACATCTTCTGGGGTTTTAATTGAGAGAATAAGTTTGTAAGAATTGGATATCATTTTCTTCTTTAATGATAGGTGGTTCCATAGGGTTGTATAGGTTTTAATGTCATTGGTGTTTATGTTGGGGTCCTCTGTATGACAAAGGCAAAGGTCATAAATTTGTCTTATAATGATTGTGTAGCTTTTGGGGAGGTTCAGTTGAGTTTTCATTTCAGTAATGGATTTATTCTTGAGGGGAAGGATGTCAGAGATTGTATTCTTCAGGAGGGGGTATTTATTTAAGTCAATTATCTTATTATTCATTTTAAGATTAGGGTTAGATTGAATAGGTAGTACAGTAGCAAATGCATTATGTAAGTTTAATTATTTGAAGAGCTTTTGTAAGGTGGTTATTTTGTGTTTCATGGCTGTGTGTAGTTTGATATTTTTTAAGTTTTTGGTGTTAAGGAAGAGAAGAGCCTTGGGATTAAAGTGAAATGTTCTGATATAGTTGTGTAGGAGTTTTACCCAAGTCGTTTCCCACTGATGTAATATTGGGGAATAGTCAAATACTGTTATTATTCTGTTACAATTGATGATGTTGTAATATAATCTAAAATCAGGTGGCCCTAAGCCCTCATTGTTTTTGGGATAAATCAGTTTTCTATAGCTGATTCTGATTGATTTGCGGTCCCAGATAAATTTTGAAATGGAATGATGGGATTTAAAGAATGTATTGTTTATATCTATGTTTGAGGCATTGAAGATGTATAAATACCTGGGCAATAGAATCTGTGTTATTTTTTATATTTCCTGTGATTGAAACTCTGGTTTTTATTGTAAATAGATATTCAGTATGTTCATTTTTTTAATTATTATTATTATTTAATATTAAATATATATAAACCTTTCATTGTGGCTGGCCTTTTAGAAAATATTTGAACTTTGAGAGTACTTGCATTTATTTAGTGTCACTGAGGCCTGTGGGTCCACATTTCTGGAAGTCTTGCTGCTTAGTTAAGCACTGCCATTTGTATAAGTATTAATTTTAATAAGTGTAATTGGGTACCCTGGTAAGAACCTTAAAGTAGCTGGCTTTCCTTTTCCAGGTGTGTGTGTGTGTGTGTGTGTGTGTGTGTGTGTGTGTGTGTGTGTGTGTGTGTGTGTGAAAATCAAATCTCTAAGAGAGTGTCTGTGACAGTTACTTTGAACAGGGCCATTGAGAGCACTGATTTCACAGAGAGGGTAGTGGAAGACTTGTCTTGCAATACCTGGCTAAGGACTCAGCTCTATACTGGTCAGTGGGAAGTCTTATTTGGGGCCTGGAGAGAAACTTAAGTCCCAGGACTGGAGTGTGCATTCCCTGTGTGCTCTTAAGGGAAATTGTGCTTGGTGTAGAGAGCTCTATCTTAAAATACTGTTTCTCTTTTTCTCACAGTGAACATTTCCTACCAGTGGTGAGGACTGAGGCTCCTTCATCACTGGCCCAGAGGAGGGGTGTCACAGGGATTATTAAAGATTTAAAATTATTGAAGTATAATGTAGCCAAACCCCTTAAGCTACCATGTCAGTTATGCTATAAGTCAGCTCATATTCCAAAGGATTAGAAGGAAGTGATAGTTAAGCCTAGGGCTCACATACATTTTCCTTAATTACTGACCTATTGGCCTATTATCTAACACAAGGAAATGTTAGAATCACTGGTATCAAACATTTAATGAAATACATTTTATCATCAGGTATATGTAATGTTCATCAATATGTATGCACAAAAGATCATTCAGTGCAGACATGAAACCAGCTATTCTATAACAACATCAAATTAGGCATGTAGAATAATATCAAGGTGGATCAATTTCACATAGACATGTCCCCTGCATCTGATAAGAGTTGACCATGTTAGTTTAGTGAATACATTAAAAGGATTAGGTTTGACCTCCCCCAATTTATTTTGTGTTTAGGGCAGTGTTTAAGTAATCAAAAATGTCTCATCTACTATGGCACCACTTCTGGTAAAGCTTTAGGCTATGGACAGGCAGTGACAGTGGTGGGGAACACATGGCAACATAACACCCTGTAAAACTGTATACCCTCCTGAGTGCAACAGTGTCTGGAACAGTTTGCTTTCCTCTGAGCACTTTCTCATTCTGTTCCCTCTCACATACAGAAGCTCAAGCTCAACATGTGCACTGATTCCAAAGCTCCTACGCTGGTCATGGGAAGACCCGATTATGAGTGTAGGCATTTTGAAAGGGGGGAAGACCTAATTTTGAACCTCAAGTCCCATTGAAAGTAAAGACAGCTCAGTAAGAGACAACTGTAGCAAGGAGAAGTACGTGTGTGTGTGTGTGTGTGTGTGTGTGTGTGTGTGTGTGTGTGTGTGTGTGTGTGTGTGTGCATATCCAGGTCAACGATCAAAGTATTAGTAATGTATTAGGTCAAATGAAGTATTACTAACTTGAGATGGGAAGAAATGCTAAAGTTGCTTGTCAGTGAAAATTTCTAACTAGAGGTGCTAAGACAGAATATGAGAATAACCAGGATGGGTGAGAGACAGTGCGTGTGTGTGTGTGTGTGTGTGTGTGTGTGTATGTGTGTGTGTGTGTGTGTGTGTGTGTGTGTGTGTGTGTGTGTGTGTGTGTGTGTGTGTGTGTGTGTGTGTGTGTGTGTGTGTGTGCATTTATATGTGCATGCATTGAGGGGTGGGGGTCCTGAGCTTTTTCCAATTTATTCTCAAGGCTGTAATGTTTGAAGAGCTGGGTGTGTGGTAAAAAAAACAATATATTGCAACTGCTGTATAACTTTTTGTCTTAGAAATAGTGTAAAAGGATTTTTTTTTACACCATAACCAAGGGACGGTTATGTCAAGCAAAGAGAGACTGACAGAATCAAAAAAACTTTTTTAAGCATGAAGTCCACAGTTTAATCATGGTCTAATCTTCCTTCCTAGCTGATAATAAATGTATCATGTTTTACCCATCTGTTGCACATTGAGCAAGATAGTGTAATATTCCAAAAGTGTAATTTTGAAGATGAAAAGTTGACTATGGCTGTAGCTTCTTTCATTCTTTTGCTTGTTAGTGTTATTGTAGGAATGGTATTCATAATGTTGCAAGCCTGCTCTTACCTGGATTGCTTGTGCTGACTGGAGACAAATGCATTTTTCTTGGGGGGAGGGGTTGCTTGGCTTGCCTACCAGAGGCTTTGGACTTTTGCACCTTGAGTTGTGTCTCTCAACAGTCTCTAATGGTTGACGAACTGGGTATGTGACAAAATATGGTAAACCAAGTAGAAAATAACATTTTGACTATGCTGTGAGCTGCCTTCTTAGCTGTTAGAAAATGTTCCATATTTTGCCAGTTTGTTCCACCATATGAGAGGTAGTATTGTGTTCATATTTTGAAGATGGAAAGTCGACTATGGCTGCAGTTTCTTCAATTGCCTTGCTTGTTGGTGTTATAGATGTTATGGTAATGTCAAACCATACTAAACTGTCAGAAAATGAAGCTTAAAAAGTTAAGGATTTGGAGTTTTAATGATCTCAATCATTTAAACTACAAATTATAAAAAATTTCTAGTGAGACTTCTTCATAGACAGTTATACTAACATTCAGAAAATCAAATAAAAAAAAAATCCTGGAATGAGTTACTGTGACCAGACATTTCTTGTAGAGTGCTACCCTATAACTTTTAGATCTGAAGTACTTAAAATTGGTGTTATTTCAGCAAACCAGAAATAGACTACTAAGTGGTTCATGTGGAATACTGTGGTAAGGTCATGTGCACAATGCCAGCGACACACAGTAGTCATAGTTACAAGTCACTGCAGCACTAGAAAGCCAAAAGGCTTTTTTATAGAAATCAAATAAACAAGCAACCTCCTCCATGGAAAGTAATAAAATAATACAAAGGTTGTAGACATTGACATTCAAAGTGCTTCAGTGCTGTAGTGTACTGTATATCAAGAAGCACTGCAAACATTCACAACAAAGTAAGACCCCCCTAAGCAATGTATTACGAGGCATGATTAGCATAATCCAATGTTGCAGGAGGTACAGTGCAGCCAGGAATCCAGGTGCAGAAACAAACCAGTTTAGTAGTTAAGTAGCTTTATATATTTACTGTCAGCTGCTGCAGGAATACAGACAAATGCTGAAGCAAATTACTTCAGCATTCATGGACATATATTCTTTTTCTTTTTACCCTTTTTCCTGTGTCTGTGAAAAAATGTTACTCTACATGGAGGAGGTTGCTTTATATTTACTTTTTTCATAAAAAAAGACTTTCAGCTTTCTAAAGCTGCAGCTACTGTGTCACAGGCATTTTGTTCATGACCTTGCCAAAGTATTCCAGTCCATGTTGCTGTATTTGCTTCGTACACTTTTATTTTTTCCTTCTTTTTAGTTGCAGACTCAAATGGCAACTCTAAATTCCATTTCATTCCTCTCCATGTAACTACTTTACTTAACAACACAGTAGATGTTGCAGCTCATTCAACAGGCCTGGGCAATGTAATAAAAAGTCAGATGCAGTGCAAGTTTGCTTGATGTAGTTTTTGTCTTTATCAATGCTGTTTTCCTTAAAGGGGACTAGAAAACTGTGTATTTACGGGCTCAATAGCCCAACAAGCATTCTCCTTCGGTGCAGAAGGCTGGGGGTTCTGCTCCCATGCCAGGTACTTGGATTAATTTTGCAATACTGACACTGCAGTGCAGCATAAGGGGAGGGGTTGCTGCACTAATGGGGAGGTGGTCCATCAGATGGGATGTTAAACTGAGACCACATCTGCTTAAGTTAATGTTATCTCAGGTGGATGTGATAAATCCCCATGGCACTTATCAAAAAGAGTAGGAGACGTTCCTTGGTGTGCTGGCCAAAGTTCCTCTAATCAGTATGAATATCAAATTTGGTCTCTCCTGAAAAAATTCCATTGACTTACTGGGACTAACCTGGTCAACAAATATATGAATAAATAAGCAAATAAATAAACTGCTGTGGTTGCCAATATATGTCAGTTATTTCATTGTTATCTTTCTACTCTGATTATTTTAATGCATCCGAATCATTAAGTGGTTATGGTTATTACATCTTAATGGACCTGCAGCTATAAAATTATCTTGTTTTTGCCCACAGAATCCACTTAAGGGCCTCTTCTTCTGAGTCATGCTAGATATAATGAATCATTTTTTTTAACTTCTATGTAAGTAGAATGGCAATAGGGTGAGTCACAGATATCTTACACAGCTCCTAGAATCTGTTCTTGTTTTCATTTTTTTTGCTTGAATTACTCCGATTTGTGTTCTCAGAGCAGTTCTTATCTGTTTAACAGTAGTTGTAAATGCTCAGCAAAGTAAACTAGCTGAATTGCATATGTTAATGTTTCCAGTTTTTTGTCCAAGTACTGACAGACCTCCCACGTTTTTCCTGAGGTGTCAGAATTGTTATTGTAATCTAGAGGCTGTTAACTAACCACTGTTGCTTCTAAATCAACGAACTAATAATAGACATTTTAACTACTTTGCTATTCACCACTGTCTGTAGTGTTATATCCTGAAGACTGGCAAAATATACTGTATTTATTTAAAACTGTTTTCCTTACAATGCAGCATTGAATGAAATAAGTCTGACTTGTTCTTCTTGAGTTGAGTTAAGGAAAGTTTCTCTTTCTACCAAGGTACAAATGTCTTTGAGCACAAACTTTCCCCACCTCTTTTGTAACAGTAGCTATGCCATTGACTTGCTACACTGTAGCATATTGACACTTCATCCAAACTATAATCCTTGAACATGACAAATTACTGCAGCATTGAATGAAATAAGTCTGACTTGTTCTTCTTGAGTTGAGTTAAGGAAAGTTTCTCTTTCTACCAAGGTACAAATGTCTTTGAGCACAAACTTTCCCCACCTCTTTTGTAACAGTAGCTATGCCATTGACTTGCTACACTGTAGCATATTGACACTTCATCCAAACCATAATCCTTGAACATGACAAATTACTATTTTTTCTGTGATGTGAACATTCCCAACATTTGTACAATTATGGCAGTCTGCTTTTTTTTCCTCCGGAAATTATTTCTCAACTTTAACAGTGGATTATGGGTCAGCTGTTATCACATATCATGTATTCTATGGTGTTTTGGTGTTTTTTTTTTTTCTTATGGCCTATTCCACACCTGTTGTGCTGTGGCAAGAAAAGGATCCCTAAGCCACCACTGTGGACAGAGTGTACTGCTGGAATCTGCCACTGACCATCATCTCTTACATGTTAGTTATTAACATACCAAAATATATCTGTTATTGCCTTTATGCAAGCAATATACAGCTTGGTAAATGTGTCACAAATGAGGGTGACTCTAACACCCCACAAATTTGTTCTAGTGACAGTGACTAAATCAAATAATGTTCATTATCAACCTCAACAAGAAAGCATGCACTGGAGACGATGCACTACAAAATGAGGTAATATACATTATTGATAAAAAATGTGGGTATCATTATAGACAACAGGTTCAATTTTAAAACTACATATTGAAAGCATAGTTAAAGTGTACTACAAGGTTATTGGCTGTAGAAAATATCTATGTCTATGGACATTTTAAAACTGCTTTATATGTCCTTGATTACAAAAAAAACCCTAGAATACATTGATATTTCATGATATCTAATTCATATAAAGGAACAGAATAAACCTGAGATGGTACAGTGAAGATTTAATACAATGACTGAGAGCTGTTCATTACAGAGATTTGTAGACAGACTGCATAGAATCACTTTGTTTACATTCTCCAATGGATATGTAAGAGGTATTTAAAGCTTCAAGAGACTCATATGTGTGGGAGTACCTAGGACTGAATAGGAGTGATAGGAGAAATTCTTTGAGGTTATTGAGGAAATTATGTAGAAGTAATAGTATAACCTCATACTGTCCTGACAGACTAGTGAGTATTTGAAACACACTTCCACTTCCTGTGAGGGGAAAGTAAATATTAGGCCAAATGCAAACCAAGTTTGGTTGAGATTTTTGGTAATGCGTGCTATGTCTGATTGACAGGTAATAGAGGGGTTCGGCAAGTCATTGTAACATTTTGTCATTGCATTGAGACAAATTGCCTAACCAGTGAATGGAAAGTTAAAACCCAGTGACATAGAGATGAGGATAGGATGAACTGGGCTGTATCTGAGTTTAGCTGTGTGGTGTCTAATGTCATGACCAGTATAGGAAATCCTCAGTAAAATCCACTGGAAATACCAAGGGACACATCTGCAGAACCTTTCTTTGTATTATGTATGCTTAAATCTATAAAAAAAAGAAAAACTATTAAGGGATACACTGAGAAAATAGAAAATATGTAGGTTCCTCAGTAGCCCTGGTAAATGACAGGAGTCAGTTGTGCCCATTACAGCCAATAATGAGTTAAAGCAGTCAAATGAGAATCATGTTGGTATAAACAAGTTACCAACCAAGTAAGCAACAATATCTAAATTGGACATTTTTGTAAAAACTGACTTAAATGGCACATTAATGAAAACTGAAAATCTCTGAAAAATATGAGCAATAATTATCTACATTATGGGAAAACATGCAATTTACATTTATTAAAGACAATGTTATTAAGGATCAAGCAATAAGGACCTCTAGGTCAATATTATTATTTTAGACTGTGTACCACTTTGAACAGTTTGAATTCTATTTTTTAGAACAGTCAGTTGTTAACATGGGTCTATATTATATGTTCGAAGTCTGAAAACTTCAGATCTCATATGACTGACTCCATATGAGCAAAGTTTTCAAACATTGAAAATAAAATATAAACAAACTAAAAATAAAAATCCTACCTGAATGCTCTATGCAGGTGGGCAAGCCCCCCCCTGCACCCCCACACCCCCACTACTTAAATATACCAACTCTGAGATCGCACTACATTGAAGTTAAGGGAAATATTCCCTACAGCGATCTCATTTGAAACGTTCAATGTTTGAAAACTTTGCTCATATGTCGATCATACGAGATTCGAAGTTTTCAAACTTTGAACTTATAATATAGACCCATTAACATTACAGGACTGGGGGAGTTAGAACATACTTCAAATTACAATAATATGCTATGCAAGTAAAGCTAAATTCATTAAAGAAACTAGGTTTGAATGAAATGCTGAATTTAAATGTTTTAAGAGAAAGGACCCTAAAGGAGTAGATAGCTGTTAAACTTTAGTTTTTTATTGAGTATTAATATGTATGACATTACTTCTTGTTTTAAAATGTCATAGCCTCTTAACTATTTCATTATTCCTAAAATATCCACGTATAATGAACAAGACTTGCAGATTTTACTTATAATTTTTACATATTGATTTTATTTGATATTGTAACAAAAGTAGCTCAAGAAAGTTTTAATGGGTATTCATTTTCTTTATTGTGTGTATTCAAAGACAGAAAAGCATCTTATGGCATCAAAAGTATGCATAGTAGTAGTAACCATCTAAATAAATCACTCATGCAATTTACAGATTTCCATCTTTTTTTGTCAATTTCATGGCCTGGTAACATGCATGAAAATGACAACATGGATGCCATGTTAGCTTTAGGGTCCTACAGCATGCTTATTAGGAACAGCTAATAGAATCAGCTTAAGGAAAAGTTTCCCATCACTTACACTTTTTAAAGTAAAATAATCCCATTAAAGTACAGATATAATTGTTTACTACATGTCACAGGTAGGGTTTACCCCATTTGCAATTTTAACAAGATACATACGCACTTTGTTTAAAGAGCATTGATTATACATAAGCATGCTGCTTTTAATAAGAGCTCAGACTTGAAATAATGGTAGTGTGGCAATAAAATGTGTCATCATGTATTTACTATGAACAGCTCTTTGCTTGAGTTAGTCATTGATTTATTGACAATATATGTCTAATGACAATGCTTCAATCTGTAAGTCACAGCAATTGCGAAACTGAATATTGCCAACACATTTAATGCATTCAGTTTTTAATTAGCTTCTTCCTTTAGATAATGATTCACTAATTTAGCTTCGTTTTACATTTTCACAGCACCTGCTTTATTTTGTTCAAGATTATAAACCTTTTCCCAGCAAGTAATGGGTATAAGGCAGACAACATTTCTTGCATGGGTGCCAATCCTTTACAGGATGTACATACAAAAACATACACTCATGCACATGAGCAATCACAAATGCACAAGCACACTCGCAATACCATTGCAGATAATTGAGAGGACTGCCAATTCAACTCATAGCACATAGGTTCATAGGTTCATAAGTGTTTACTAGGCTAATGACCAGTAGGGCCTTTTTAAGCATAGCCATGCATCCCAAATCTCTGACAAGTTCTGATACCCTTGATAAGTGTAAGTATGGGCCTGGGAGATGAATTATATACAGGCTACCTGTTTGCATTAGAGACACAGGCGCCAAACCAGGAATGAATTTCTGGTTTCCCATCCAATTCTCCAAGTTGCACTTGAATTGGGTTAGGGAGGAACTCTGCTTCACATGGATGGGGACCCTATTCCATAGACAGGGTAGTCTCTGGGATGCATTCCATTCTCTCCACCAAGTCCTATTTATATCACAGGCAAGGTTAAGTCTTTAGGATGGGTTATTCTGGAACTGCTTGCTTTGTGGAAATGCAGGAGGTCCATCCGATTGGGGTCTGACAATGGCCTGTAGTCCAGGCATAGATCTCCTCTCAAAAGCCTGTAGGAGACAGAATACAGAGATTGGGCCTTGAGGCAGTCAGCATAGGACATATTACTTATGTTCTGTATTCTTTTAGTGAGGAACCTCTGTGGACGTTCCAGTTGTTGGATATGCCTGGATAGGTACATACCAATGGGGGGATTGTACTCAATGATAGGTCTGATGAATGCCGAATAAAGTGGAACAATGACTTCCTTGGACTTAGATGCCATACCTTTGTTTATAAGTTGTGCAACATAGAATGAGTTCCTCAACACTATAGACATGTGGTGATCAAAGGCTAGATTACTATCTATGTGTGTCCCTAAGTCCCAGACTACTGGGTCACCTCTAAGGGATGTGTTGACAATATGATAGTTACCAGGGATGGATGACTTCCCAAAGGATACTAGTATGCATTTCTTGACATTTAGTTTTAGTCCATGGCTCTGACACTAGCTGTATGTCTGTGTCAGCCCCTCCTGGAGAACATTTGTGTCAGTATTAGATTTGTGTCAATATTAGATTCAATGACAGCTCCTCAGTTGCAATCATCTGCATATTTAGTCAGCCAGAAACCACTGACATTGGCCTTGACTTCTGAGAAGTAAATAACAAAAAGGAGAGGTCCATGGACTGATCCCTGAGGGATTCCACTTGTAACTGGCCTCTTTGTAGAGGTGGACAACCAATTCTAACTTCCTGGGTCCTGTCTGTGAGCCAGCTGGCAATCCACTGGGTGACATATGGGTTTGTACCTAACCTCTTGACTTTGTCAACAATGCCTGAGTGAGGTATTGTGCCAAATGCCTTGGCCAGGTCAAGGTAGGCAATGTGAACAATTTTGCCCTCATCCATTGCTTTGGTGACCTTCTCAAAGAAGTCCACTAGGTTGAGTAGGCATGATCTGCCCTTGTTGAAACCAAACTGGGTTGGGTCCAGTGTCTGGAGGTTTACTATATCTCTATTGATCATCTCCATGACATCTTTGGGATGTATCAGGAAACTGAAGCAAACCCCACGCAAATGTAGAAAGGACATAAAAGCTCAACACCGAAGACTGTCCATCTAAACACCAGAGTGTATGAGGCAGCAACTTTAAATACTACAATACTGCACCACCTTAGTCTTTCTGCAGTCCTATATTTAATTCCATACATTTTCACTTGCATAGCTGTGAACCATAACTTCAGTTGAGAAGCAGGCATCTGCAACCACTGTTTTTTATTTAGTTAAATAAATACTCATTATAAGAAATGATAGATTTTTTCAGTTTTTGAACAAGAAGTACATATCTTCACATTTTTGGGAGGGTTACTACTCTCACTGTAACCATGAAACTGATATATTGCAAAGCCTCAGCTCTATGGTTTTACCAAACACATGTATACAGTTAATATGTTCACACTGAGCTGATCGAAGGAAAGACACTGAGGAAACCCGGAGCTATAATATATAACATTAAGTATCCTGTTTTTTGTTTATTTTGTTCTTTATTTCTTTGTTATTTATAGCACTTTGTGTACTGTGTATTTTTCTAGCTAGTTTCACTGTGTGTGAGGTATTAACTGGAAATTGTCCACTTTTATTAAGCATCTGTTGGGTTGTTTGTTTCTGATAACTTGTTGCAGTTAAACTCTTTTTTCTAGAGGCTCCTTTAGCTGTTTAAAACTTTCATTTAAAGGCTCACTGCTGCTTTTCAGCTGTGAGAAACATTTCTGCAGTTTGTTCTAAGTAGTGGGGATATTTGTAGCATTTCCATATTCAGGCTTGTATTTGGGCCTAGTGTTTGTGGAGGCTGTGTGTCTGAGCACATATTCAGGGACATCTTGGTTTAGCCAAAGCCATCAGGCATTTCAGTGAGAGAGAATTGTTTGAGGTCATTGGCTGACTGAGGTCACCTGGACTACAGCTTAGACTAAGCACCTCATTGGTTCTTTTGAGATTTCTTTCTTAAAAGCTGTTTCAGGTTTCAACTTTCTGTTACCTAAGAAATTTAGTTGTGAGTGTTCTGCCATTTCACACTGAGCTGATCGAAGGAAAGACACTGAGGAAACTCAGAGCTATAATATATAACATTAAGTATCCTGTTTTTTGTTTATTTTGTTCTTTATTTCTTTGTTATTTATAGCACTTTGCGTACTGTGTATTTTTCTTGCTAGTTTCACTGTGTGTGAGGTATTAACTGGAAATTGTCCACTTTTATTAAGCATCTGTTGGGTTGTTTGTTTCAGATAACTTGTTGCAGTTAAACTCTTTTTCTAGAGGCTCCTTTAGCTGTTTAAAACTTTCATTTAAAGCCTCACTGCTGCTTTTCAGCTGTGAGAAACATTTCTGCAGTTTGTTCTAAGTAGTGGGGATATTTGTAGCATTTCCATATTCAGGCTTGTATTTGGGCCTAGTGTTTGTGGAGGCTGTGTGTCTGAGCACATATTCAGGGACATCTTGGTTTAGCCAAAGCCATCAGTCATTTCAGTGAGAGAGAATTGTTTGAGGTCATTGGCTGACTGAGGTCACCTGGACTACAGCTTAGACTAAGCACCTCATTTGTTCTTTTGAGATTTCTTTCTTAAAAGCTGTCTCAGGTTTCAACTTTCTGTTACCTAAGAAATTCAGTTGTGAGTGTTCTGCCATTTCACACTGAGCTGATCGAAGGAAAGACACTGAGGAAACTCGGAGCTATAATATATAACATTAAGTATCCTGTTTTTTGTTTATTTTGTTCTTTATTTCTTTGTTATTTATAGCACTTTGTGTACTGTGTATTTTTCTAGCTAGTTTCACTGTGTGTGAGGTATTAACTGGAAATTGTCCACTTTTATTAAGCATCTGTTGGGTTGTTTGTTTCTGATAACTTGTTGCAGTTAAACTCTTTTTTCTAGAAGCTCCTTTAGCTGTTTAATACTTTCATTTAAAGGCTCACTGCTGCTTTTCAGCTGTGAGAAACATTTCTGCAGTTTGTTTCCCACCCTCCCTCCCTGTTTGGTATAGTGTTTTTACAGTTAGTGGCTTTGCAGTTGCCTACCCCTAGTGTAAATTTGATCTGGGACCCTCCTCCCAGTCTAGTGTCATTACCTCATTCTACCCAGTACAGGGAGAACACTTGAGAAGGCCAATCAGCTTAGTTTCTGCTACTCGTTTCTCTCTTTCCTTTTTCTCTTTCCACTTAAAAAAAAAAAAAAATATCTGCTTTGACTGTATTTGTGTTTCTTCCTACTTTGTTTTGCTTTTGCGTCATCTTAAAAGTACTCAGTTGTATATATTACTGCTTGGTGTAACTCATTCTAAGCCTTTTAGTTTAAGCACTTGGGCTTCAGACCAGTTGTTTTACATTAAGAAGGTTTGTGGTCTGCACTGTAGTGGCAGAACAGGTAGCTTACATCCTTCTAAGTTGGGAACTGCTGATTAAAGGCTCAGTGTCTGTTATTCTAAAAGTGTATTAATTCTGGTTTAAGCACTTGGGCTTCAGGCCAGTTATTTTACATTAAGAGGATTCGTGGTCTGCACTCTTGTGGAAGGAGAGGCTGGACTCTGCCCTTCTGAGCTGGGAATTTCTGGTTAAAGGCTTATAGTGCCTGCATATTTGAACTGCTTCTTACTGAAATTGGTACACATTGTTTGCTGTAGCATAGACTAGATCCAGGCCTGCTGAATCTAGCTTTGTTTGTATAACTTGAGCACTATTCCAGGCATTCTTTAAAGTATTCAATTGTATTTACTACTGATTGGTAGTAACTTGATTAAAGTGTAGCTATCATTCTAAGTCTTTTGGATTAAGCACTTGGGCTTCAGACCAGTTGTTTTACATTAGGAAGGTTTGTGGCCTGCACTGTGGTGGCCAGACAGGTAGCTTACATCCTTCTAAGTTGGGAACTGCTGATTGAGGGCTCAATGTCTGTTATTCTAAAAGTGTATTAGTTCTGGTTTAAGCACTTGGGCTTCAGGCCAGTTATTTTACATTAAGAGGGTTCGTGGTCTGCACTCTTGTGGGAGGACAGGCTGGACTCTGCCCTTCTGAGCTGGGAATTTCTGGTTAAAGGCTTATAGTGCCTGCATATTTGAACTGCTTCTTACTGAAATTGGTACACCTTGTTTGCTGTAGCATAGACTAGATCCAGGCCTGCTGAATCTAGCTTTGTTTGTATAACTTGAGCACTAATCCAGGCATTCTTTAAAGTATTCAATTGTATTTATTATTGCTTGGTAGTAACTTGATTAAAGTGTAGCTATCATTCTAAGTCTTTTGGATTAAGCACTTGGGCTTCAGATCAGTTGTTTTACATTAGGAAGATTTGTGGCCTGCACTGTGGTGGCAGGACAGGTAGCTTACATCCTTCTAAGTTGGGAACTGCTGACTGAAGGCTCAGTGTCTGTTATTCTAAAAGTGTATTAGTTCTGGTTTAAGCACTTGGGGTTCAGGCCAGTTATTTTACATTAAGAAGGTTTGTGGTCTGCACTCTTGTGGGAGGAGAGGCTGGACTCTGCCCTTCTGAGCTGGAAATTTCTGGTTAAAGGCTTATATTGCCTGCATATTTGAACTGTTTCTTACTAAAATTGGTACACCTTGTCTGATGTAGCATAGACTAGATCCAGGCCTGCTGAATCTAGCGTTGTTTGTATGCTTGTTGTTTGTTTGCTTGTTATTTCCCTGAAATGCTAATTCCACCTAAAATGCGGCTTTTCAGTACTTCTGTGGATCCCTAGTGATATCTTCATTGCTTACTGTACTTATTTCCTTGTTTCACTTGAAAGAAAGTTACTGTTTGTCATTTTTGCATTTAAGTTACCTGTAACACATTGCATTTAATTTACCTGGCACTTGCTCACTAAGTCAGCACTAAAAAATTAAAAGCACTACACCCTCACAAACTCCCCTTGAGTACCTTTTTCCCCATTGGCCCTTTTTTTCAATTATAAAGGAATTCCCAGTACTATTCTAGCATGTCCAAAGGTCAGTTGTCAATCTCCTCTCCGGTCCAGCTGGTGAATCTGGGAATCTTGAGGCAATGTTACAACTGCCTCATGTACACGGACAACCCTCTCCTCCTCCCAACAAATTCCAACACATGTGAGAGATGCAACCATATAGCCAAACTGGAGGTTAAGCTCTCTCAACTCAGTACTGGCATAACCAGTCAGGAGGAGAAGGAAACCATACTCACTACAATTCCAGTCTCACATAGACCTACCATGACAGCAAACCAAACACATACACACACAAAAACATACTCGGAGGCTCTAAATAAAAATCTGCCTAAGCAGAAGAGACCTCCAAAGCAGACACCCAAGCAACCGCTACCCCAAAACAAAACACGTGCAACACATAATTCACAAAGCCAGTGTGCCGAACAGTCACAGCCCTTAAGGCTAAACAACACACCTGATACACTTGTAATAGGTGACTCTATCGTCAGGCACACTGACCTCCCGCTCACCAGGCTGAACAAGGAGAAGGTCACAGTGAGCTGCCTGTCAGGCGCTAGGATCCGCCACATAACACAAGCACTCAGGTCACTCCAAGGCAAGTACAAATATGACTCAGTCATTGTCCATGCTGGTGTGAATGACCTGAGACGTACCTCCCTGGACTATATGAAAAGAGACATAGAGGAGCTCTCTGAGCATGTATCCCAGGCCGGTATGACCCTGACCTTGAGTAGCATCTTACCCTCACCAAGAATGATGCCACAATATGAAGACAAGATGATCAATTTCAACAATTGGCTTAAGTATTGGTGTCATTCAAAGGGGATCCAATGCCTGTCAGCCTGGGATGACATGCTCGACAAGCCATGATGTTTCGCTAGGGACGGCTTGCACCTGTCACCCCTGGGCTTTCGGATATTGGCAAAGGCTCTTGCTACCCCCATAGTGCCTTTTTTAGGCAAGGCTCAAAAGACAAACCCACCTCCATAGGTATCACAAGGGATAAGAAACTAAGAGTAATGCTACTCAACGCCAGAAGTCTAAACCTCAAGATGCATGCACTCAAAACTCTCCTTACCATGAAGAACATCGATATCTGTGCAGTAACATAAACTTGGTTCAAGGCTCCCGAGAGCACCCCAGCACTACCCGGTTATACCTCATACCATAGTTTTCGGCCCCAAAACTTGGACCGAACAACAAAAGGAGGGGGAGTATCAGTATTCGTCAAAGATACCCACACCTCCAGGTTGGTGGCACAGCACGAAGCATCAGAGACTATCCATGTGCAACTAACAGTGGATAAAACTGCCTTCCAGTTTATAGCCTGCTACAGACCACCCTCCCAAACCAGGAACCCCACCCGGCCTTCCTGAGAACACTGGAAACTATGAAGGTCTCTCCAAACACCATTATATTGGGCAACGTCAACTACCCAAACATAGACTGGGAGCATTACTCTAGCTCCAACACCCTAGCCCAAAGGTTCCGAGAATTTATAAACTCAAATGTTATGGAACAACTTGTTACCACTCCCACGAGGGGAAAACATACTGGACCTGATCATCACCAACATGGGGACTCTATGCTCCAGACCAGAAGTGTATCCCTCACTGGTAAGATCAGACCATAAACTAATCTCACTGGATATTCACATCCAGACCACACCCCCTGCCCAGAAAACCACAGTGAAAAACTTCTCTAAAGCAAATTGCACACTCCTCAAAACTGAGGTGGAATCCTTCAAAGCCCCCAGGCCTGTGGAAAATACAGCCCAGACCGCAGAATCCTTTATAAACGCATTCTATGAACACCTTCAGGAATGCATGGATCATGCAATCCCAAATAAAACCAAGACCCAATCCTTCAAAGGCAGACGTCCTGTCTGGTGGACCCCAGCCATAAACAAACTATACAACAGAAGGAGGAAGCTACTACATGATAGAGCAAAATCCCAAAAAGGGAAGGCATCTCTGATCAGTATTAGCAAAAAACTACGGGCACTCATAAAATCGTCTAAGGCCAGCTTCGAGAGAAAAATTGCACAGGACAGTAAGGATAATCACAAGGCTTTCTTTAGTTATGTTAGGAACCTGGGTGGGAATTCCCAGATATGCTCAGAATTAGTCCAAAATGACAAAAAATACACCAAACCCACAGACATTGCCAACATCCTAGCTGACAGGTTCAGTGCAAACATCTCCCCCCTTGCCCACCAAAAGGGAAAATATCTATCCCAGCAGAGTGCTGTCCCCCTGACATCTCAGATGCTCAGGTAAGAGCCGCCCTCTCCAAAGCAAAAAACACAGCATCAATGGGACCAGACGGTGTCCCGGGCTGCGTCCTACATGAACTCCAAGAAGAGCTAAACCCAAACATAAAACTACTGTTCAATCTCAGCCTTACTACAGGATATGTACCCAAAGAGTGGCATACAGCAACAGTGGTCCCTCTCCACAAAGGTGGTGCCTCAACGGATCCTGGAAACTATTGCCCCATAAGCCTGACTAGCATGGTCTGCAAAGCTATGGAAAGGATCATCATGGACCTCATAAATAAAGATATTGGGGACCTACAGACACTGGATCCTACCCAGTTTGGCTTTGTTAAGGGCAGATCCTGCCTCTTAAACCTGGTCAATTTCTTTGAAACAGTCACCAAGGCCATTGACGAGGAGAAGGTGGTCCACACAGCCTACCTGGACCTCACAAAAGCCTTTGATACAATACCTCACTCAGGCATTATAGATAAGCTCACCAGCTTAAATATAAACCCCTATGTCACTAGATGGATTGTAAACTGGCTCAAGGACAGAACCCACATGGTTAGAATTGCTGGAGCCATGTCAGACTCCAAACCAGTTAAAAGTGGCGTCCCACAAGGCTCAGTCCTGGGACCTCTCTTGTTCGGTATATATTTCTCGGAGGTACAGGCCAACACGGAAGGACTGTGGCTGACCAAGTTCGCAGATGACTGCAAACTGGGCGCCATAATTGACTCTAGCCGACACAAGCATCCTCCAAAAGGGCCTCATAGAAACAGACAACTGGTGCCAGAGCCATGGCCTCAAGCTAAACGCCAAAAAGTGTATAGTCATCCCCTTTGGCAAAAACAAAGTGCCCACAAATTACCACATAGGTGGTAATCCATTAAGTACAGAAGAAGTAATTAGGGACCTGGGGACCCAAGTTGATAGCAATCTCTCATTTGACAACCATGTGGCCAAAGTGGTTAGAAAAACATTTTATATAGCCCACCTAATCATGAAGGGATTCACATCTAGATCAGGGGAGGTCATTGTGCCTCTTTACTCATATCTCTCATGAGGCCCATAATTGAGTACAATGCCCCTTTTGGGATGTACCTTACCCGACACCTGCAGCAACTGGAAAGACCCCAAAAGTACCTCACCAAGAGGATCAAAGGGCTCAAACAGATGCCATATGCTGCCCGGTTAAAGAAACTCCAGCTCTACTCAGTGGCATACTGCCTGCTCAGAACTGATCTGTGCCTGACATATAAAGCCATGTCCAACCCAGAATTAATGGACATGCTGTACCTCAGAAAATCCAAATCCCATTGAGCTACGCGCTCGAGAGACTTGAACCTCAGCACTGAAATAAATAGGACATGCTGGAGGGACAGATTCATAACCCAGAGGCTCCCTTCACTCTGGAATAAAATCCCAGTCCAGGTTAGGCAGAGTCCCTCATTGACTCTCTTCAAGAGGAATCTTGATGAGTGAATGGAAGATCGTAGGTTTACCCCGGGTATCACTTCTGTGTCACTGATAGACAGAGGCACAGTATACTAACCTCGAAAAAGGGCATAGCAAAATTAATTTAAAATGGGTGGCGAAAGCCAAACACACTCTGGCTAGGCTTATAAATGCCCTAGGGCAGATAGCCTAGTATGAACCTAAGAACCTATGAACCTATGTTGTCTATTTCTTGAGGTAGGAGGAAATGATGTTTTTAAAAAAAAGATCAGTTTCATTTGTGATAATAGTGCAAAAATATATAAAGTAGCACAAGACGTGCTAAACACATTCTGTGTTTGACCCAGTTTGTAAGAGAAAGTGAAAGAATATAAGCCAAGTAGAATAAAATGTAATCCTTATTATGGTATAATTTGATTTGGTTTAGAATGTAAATGGGCTTGTTGATAAATAAAAAAAAAACAATAAGAAAAAGTACTGGCCTGTGTTTATGGTAGTAATGCACAAGTAATAATATTATAGGAAACATGCATGGATCATAGAGAACATGAAGCTTTTGTAAAGAAAAGTGATACGGATGGTCTCCTTGCTGGAATAGAGGGAATGTGAAAGAAAAGGGCCTTGATATCAGTTAAAAAGGAGATAAAGATTAAGGAATAAATGAAAGACAGACTGGAAAGATTTATAGTGAGTGGTGAGAGGTTACTGGCAGGGTATAAGGTTGCATTATGTATTCCAACAACAGTAGTGATACAGGATATAAAAAAGATAATAGGAAAAAACACCATTCATCAAGGATGCATCATAGTAGCAGATTTGCACACTGTAGGAAATAAAGAAGATGTGTCTAAAAGGCCAAGATACCATAGAATACTGGCTGAGGCCAGATCCTTAGAGAAATATATGTATATATGTGGGATTGCTGATGTAATGAAAATAGGGCAGAAAGAAGCAGAATATGCACATTATTTCAGTGAAATATGGTTTCCTGGCAAGATTAGAGAGATGTTACATATCTAAAAAAAAATGAAAAATGGACCAGGCCACGAAGACACATCCAGTGATAGTGTCAGAGCACATACCTATGTAAGTTAAGTTTTGTGATATTTTCTACTTTTCCTTCTGAAATGATTGGGTAGATCAAACATTAACTAAAATGTTAACAGATTTGAACCTAAGCATAAAACATCTTCAATAAATTGGATTCATTGTAAACTGAAAATAAAAAAATGTGGTCACAATGAAATCAAATGCAATGGAATTCTAAGTATGGGGGCCCCAAAGGGCCTAAACAGTAAGGGATGTACAGAAGCAAAAAATAATAAGTGGAGCACAATGGGTTGAAAAGAAAAGCAATGGCTTTAAGACAATTATTTTTTTTCATAATAAGCCTAGATTAACCACACTTTTGCCTTAATCTCTAGGCAACCCACCCCTCCCTCCCCCCAGGAAAAATACAGTTGAAAGGATTATAATTAAATCATGAATTATGAAACTGGCAGAATAGAAGTGGACCCAGGAAACAGTAGAAGTGCAATGGCGAATTGTTATAGTGCAGTATATAATTAAGATGTAGACAATAAGAATAACACATGGGAAATGGTAACATATTTCAGACAAGTACAGCTTCCTCAGCTAGTAGAAGTAGAAAGAGGGGTATCAATGTCAAAGATAAAGAAAGTTGAAATTAAGAAGCAATGAGAAACCATAATACAGGGAAACAATTTATACTGATGAAATCACAATAGAAATGTTGAAAAAGAAGGAGTAGGAGATAAGAGCAGTCTGGCTAGTACTTTTTAATAATATTTTCTTGGTGGGGATATGCCTTTGACTTTCGAAGAAGTATCTTTGGTAAATAAACCAAAGGAGGGGAATGATATCATTAATCTGCTGCCATACAGTCCTGTTTGGATTCTGAATCATGATTACAAAGTGTTTTGAAAATTTTGGCAAAAAGAATGGCAAATATATTGCTGAGAATAATTAACCTGGATCAGTGTGGATTTATAAAAGGTAGCCAAATATTTGTCAATATTAACAAAACCCTTAAGATTAAAATGATGTTTTGTAGAGTAATAATCTATTAATGCTAATTTGTTTGAATGCTGAAACAGAATTTGATAGATGAGTTATGGATTTACGCAAAGATCCTTTGAGGCATTTGGGTTTCCACAAACATGGGCAACACTGATATTAATATCTGCAGAGGAGATCAAGCTTGGGTCAAGTATAGTGGTGAGCTGTCAAAACTATTTAGCCTTACAAGAGGAACTAGGCCAGGGTGTCTACGTTCACCATTACTCTTTGCTTTACATTTAGAACCATTAACCAGGGAAATAATTGGAGATGTACTATTGAGAACATAGCCCATTTTTGTGAACTACATACTATTGTATGTTACTAATCCAGAACATGCTATGATATTCAATAAATTGATACATTTTCATAGTATAGCAGGATATAAAGTAAATCAAGCAAACACAAATACTATAGTAATGAGTTATGCCCCAGCACATGACTTTGTACAGAGTTACCTCTTTTTGTGGGGTCATGACTTGATGAGATAGAGATCTGGTTGAAATGAGACATTAAACAAGCAGCTAAGGAAATGTGAGAAAAAACTGTTTGAAAGGATTTAAAGTAAGATAAAACTATAGAAACTGTTATTTATGGACATCAGTGATAAGATACAAATGATTAAGATGATTTTGGTCCCAACAGTTCATTATGTAAGTCCGACTTATATATATTAACTGAGAAGCCAGATATGGAAGAATATGAAGAAGGAAATTAAAGAGTTTATTTGAGATAACAAAAGGGAAATGGTGTAATGGGAAAATCTAATAATAATAAAGGAAGAGAGTGGTTTATGACTTTCAGATTTGGAGGCATACTATAAGGCCACACAACTTCGATTAATATATTTAATTCAGAATACAGGCTATATGCTCATATGGAAGCACATCATAGGCATAATGCCCAATGAGGTAACAACAGGATCACTCACTGGCATTTGGGCAGATCTAGGATATGAATATAAAGAACAGCATGTACAACCTTATATACATAAAACCATTAAGCAAGTCTTTATGATAAAGTTGCACCCTGAAAAAATAGAATATCAGCAACAAGTTATATTATATATAGAAACAGGAAAGAATGTCATGAGCACTGGAGAAGAAAAAAATATATATTTGGTTATGTAACTCAGGCTAGAACAGAAATGGCAAACCAGAACAGAATAATATGTGGAGTGTGTAAAGCAATATTACATTTAAGAGGACAATACAGTGTCAAGGCAAAAAATAACACAGTGAACTATTAAATAAAGGTGTTCTACAGGAACAGTAGAGAGAAATATGTCCTAATCCTAGATATGCAAGTAAATAAAGAAAATGTAGTATGAAAATGTAGCATTTGTTGCATGGAAATGTTCGTGCAAATATTTCTATATACTGTCAGGCTTAAAAATAATTGTTCCCACACACAAGAGGTATATGATGGAGATGTAATGGTTCAGAAATACATTATTGGGATCCTATATTCTAGGAATATAAACAGATGCTTCAGTAGTAAAATTACTTGAATAATATTCAAAGTCCTGGAAGGGAATTTCACGTCAGTATACAAATGTTCTTGCTGAGTTGATGTTAAAGTAACAGGAACCAAAGAAATGAAGGCATTGCTATCATTAGTATTAATAGTGGCTAAAAATGCTATATCTAGAAAATAGAAAACCATTGACAAGCCAGCAAAATGAGAGGTGAAAAAATTAATTACAGAGATTAAAAATATGGAACAGAGAACTATTAGATATCAGAAAAGCAGGACTTCATAGTAAGAAAATAGACAGTATAGCATGGTGCATAAGAGGATGTTGATATGAAACAATGCATCGGACATCAATATCTGTTTCATAAGGTAGACTTCAGTACAAGGTGAGATGTCACTGGTCCAGTTGTTAAGATTTGCAGTCGAGGGTAAATAAAGCAAATGGTCACTATTTCATTTCAAATCTCAGATTAGGCTGCAAATAGTATATGTGTGTTTAACTACAGCAATGTGAAATCAAAGTATTAACATTCAGTAGAATAG
>NC_056725.1:1614648858-1614676358 GCF_019279795.1 Protopterus annectens
TAAGGAAACATTCCATGTTCCTGCTTGTCTAATGTACTTGCCTTTTTCACACATATTTCCACAATTATTGTATATTAAAATAATAGGCCACTCTGAAGTAAAGAAACTCTTCATCTTGTGACCAGGTTAAAACAGTGATTTAGACTTGACTAGTATTAATTCATTCAAATGTGCAGACAGACAGTACACAATATTCCTGTAACAAATCTGACATTGTCCTGCTTTTCAATCTTTTGCATGGTATATTCAGAGATCATTTATTTAAAAGCACTTAGTAATGGCCAAACTCTTAATTACTTCTGCATCATCACCCCCGCCACACACACAGTGGTGGTAACAAAGAGGGAATTAAACATTATTTTCCATGCAGAGAACTCTTGCTGCAAAAAAAGGATCGACCCTACTAACACATGCATTATTCACTTTTTAAAATGTGAGTCAGTGAGACATATGTCTGGAGTTTACTTGTCAGAAATCAATTTACATGCTATTGCATGTTATTTTTAGCAAATCTGTATTAACCACAATATCTCATGGCCTTGCAAGCTATTCTTCTCTGAGGCTTGAATGTAATAGATGCAAAGCAGCAGGAGTGCACTGGTGACATGCTGACCTGTCTTCCATCTTGGTAAATGATATTCTCTTTTACCATTGTGTTTACGCTACTTGCGTGTTCGCTTTGCCTTTTTCATAAACTGAGGAATATGACATCAGTTCAGATGTACAAATCAGTAATAATAATAATGATAATAATGCATTTATTTATAAACTTTATTACTTTTATTTTAATAACTCTAACAGATGAGCCCTTCTTCAAGAAATTGACATTTTTTTAACAAAATCACACATGAAGTATACTGCACATAAAACAACAAGAGAAAAATTTCATCATATGAACTTGGCAACAGGTAAACTCAGTGAATTACAGTTCAGTGAGCTTGAGTGAATCACAATTTTGTGATCTTGAAATGGAGTTTAACAGAAAGCTGCACAAAACGTAGTAGAGCGTCATGAAGTATAGAAAGCTGGATGAAATAGAATCCTATCTCTCAGGTGTACCTCATTATGAGAAACATTCCTCAGTCTGAGTCTTAAAAATCTACATACTCTCACTGATCAACATCAAAAGGGTCTGTCTTGCTTTCACTGTTAAGAATTTTTTTAATTAATGTCTATGGTCAGCAATACTGACTCATTTTAATTAATCAAACAAATTGTTTTCCATGTGTAAAAGTAATGCATTTTAACTACCACATGACCTTCCTATCTGACATTATCTGTTAGTATGAGGTCCACATTTTGTTCATTTATTCTACATTATAAGAGATTCCCCATTTTAGAGATGAAGAGTTGAAAGCTATGAACAGAGTCAACAGCTATAACTGTATATTTCAATGCAGCAGACAATTGTGGGAAAATGGAGACTAGAATGAATTGTTATAGTTTCTGCTGTGAGCCTTAGTAATGTATCCATTCATACTCCACAGTGTTTCTGTGATCTGTGCATGGATTGGACAAATAGTAAGCAAAGCTGTTTCAGGTATGGGTAATACTGTTAGATGAATGCATTCTTTTTTGGAATATATCACAACTCTAGGATATATGGCATTTGGTGAGGGAGCATATTTCTATTTTTTTCTTATATACTTCCCAACCCTCTGCATGCTAAACATCAAACTACCCACAGTTGGACTAGAGCCAATTAATTCCTTAGTGGGATAATAACTGCCATTAGATCCAAAAGGGCAAGATCATTTAGGCAGCTTAGAGGGTTGCTTGCTTCCTTGCTGGAATCCAAGCTATGGGGACACTAACATTATTATCATTTGTTTTGGTTAAGCCCACCTCTGGGTAAAGGAATACATAATCCACATCACTGGAAGCCCACACCACCTTCCCATATGAATTGCATACCTCTATGCACACTAAAGGCTGTTACCAATCAGAGGCTTGGTAGACTACATACATCCCCCCAGGTTGCAGGTCCATCTTATTCCACAGTAACTCTGTCTTTCTTCACTAATAATCTCTCCTCTATTCAGAACACTATTCTCATGTGTATGTAGAAGACATAGGGGCAGGTCTGATGCTGGCATTCAGGAGATATTAAGGAACTCATGGACAAAAGGGAAACTGCTTCGGATGCATGGGATCAAAACCAAAGTAACAGAACTCTCCTTGAAAATTACCTCAACTTAAGAAAACAAACTAGAAGAGGTACTAACTCTGCCAAAACCATGTATTTGTGTAACAAGCAACCACCTACTAAAGGTAATTCTAGACAATTTTGGAAACATCTTGAGCAATTGCCAGGACACATCTCAACTAACCCACAACCTCCACAGTGTAATTAAAGGAAATACGAAGAGTAACCCTGCAGAAAAGTATAAAACCTTCATCATTTCATCCCAGAAATATAGCTGGCTGAATCAGTGTTCTTTGCCAGTCCCAGGAACTAGTGCACCACCCACTCAGTTCTTTAAGTGAAGAGCAAAAAAAAAAAAAAAAATGACTGTTTCTTCTATTGGCACACCAATCAGGTGGCTAGAACCATGACACTCCCCTTCTGTCTCCTGCTCTCAACCCTCCTTTTGCACATTTTATTAAAAAACAAAACATTTCTTCTTTTAAATTGTTGCAAACGGCTTGCTAAATTACAACAGTTAATACCCTGCAGTGCTCAGGTTTTAGTTAAAAAAACATTTTTTTTTACCTTTAAACTGTAGCAAATTGCTACTGTTTATGCTATACACTGACTCCTACAGCCAATGCGCCTCATCTAATAAACTGTTAGTAAACCATTAAAAATAAAAATGTAATGATATTTGCATCTCATCTCAAAATACCCAAAATTGCCTCCAGTTACTTTATCAGACAACCAAAATAACATCATATATACAGTCACTGAATACAAATACTTAGGTCTTAGCCTTGTCTGTCTTTAATGTTTTCCAGTCATACAAATAACATTGTTAACAAAGTCCTCCCCCAATTGAAACTATGCCACAGAATCTCCCACCTTCTTTCTCCTATAGCTAGATTGGGCCTCACTAAAAATATTCTCCTTCCCATGCTGGCATATTACAACCTTCCATACTACCCACAACTCTAAGAGATTACAGACCACTGTAAACAAAATCTGCAAATTCACCATACTGACAGAATCTCACCCACCATTGCCACCTTCTACAGAAACAAAAATGGCTCCCAGCTACCAAATGATCCACCAATTTACTGAGCTCATTAATATTCACAATTTTAAATTAAATGCATTGCCCCCCCCCAAAAAAAAATATTTCTTGCTATCAGAAAATCTACTTACTTCTTAAGAAATGTGTGACCTGAAAAAAATTTGCTTGAGTGGACTAACTTTTTAAAGTTTCCTTGGCTAAAGAACCTTTGCCAAGACTTTGTCCTGCCATTTTGGAATAGTCCCCACCCTGATTTAAGATGTAAAGAAACACTCAAGGACTTCAAAATGACTTTCTCTGAACCTCTACATAATGAGTCAGCATGTAAATGCTCTATAGACAAAGGCCAGTATTTCAGCTGTCTCCTGCAATTTGACCATCTCCTGCAATAAAACCTCATCAAGCTTTGTTTGGGTTTGGGACTTTCCTTGCAGTGCTAGAGGCCCATTGTGTCCTGAGCAGCTCTGGAGCATTTTTTTCTTTTGATTGTACAATTGAATGGAACAAGTACAGCATTTGTCAGGGTCCCAAAAATAATTATATAACTGCACAGGGTAATCCCTTCATTAGTCCTTCTGTTGTATAGATTCAAATGTAATTGGAAGTTCAAAACTGTTTACTAAATGCTCGACCTTGCTAAGGCTTACAAAACTGCAAATGATATTTTATACTCTTCATATATTTTCCCTTCCACTTGACAAGTGCTTGAAGATCTTCTGGATTTGAATCTAACTATTTATAACAACTAAATGAACTCAGCTGTGCCTTGCCCCCCCCTATTCTGATTTAATCAATTAATTCTGGTTAGTAATACTATTTTTTTATTTCTTAAAAATATTTCTTTCTGTTATTTTTTGGATTACCACACTGAGGGTGTCCTGGCTGATTGACGCACACTCTGTGTGATTTCTGGCCAGCTTTGCTCCCCTTACATCCACAATTCCCCTGTCACCCTCCATTTACTTTCATTTATTTCCGTCTTTCCACACCCACTTCTTCCAGCATAGTAATACCCTCTTAAAGACACACATTCCAGTTTCCACTCTCACAGTCAAGCAATTATTAACATTCCTCCTACTCAGCTTTGTCTTCTTTCCAACTTTAACATACAGCACTATGTATCTTTTTATCCTTTACTGCAATATTGACTCATCCCTTTTTCCTAACTGCTTACTTTTTTTTTGCTCCTCCTCCTAACACCCATTACTGTGCCTCCAAACAATACCAGCCTTATTATTCACTCTATCACATGCTCCCCACTCTTACTTTACCCAGTTGTGTTTACTACTACTACTGTGCTGTATTCTCTTCATTCCAAGTTAAGCATCCCATACATATCCTCCATCTTCCCTCCATTACCATATCCTACCACACTTATCACTCTAACTACTTCAGTTAATGACTCCTCCTATATAAGTATATGGGTCTACCTGACATGGTTGACAGTTCATATGGTCGACAGTTTATTTGGTCGACAGTTCATTTGATCGACAAGCATTTTAGGTGGGGGGCCTAACTATATATATCAACTCCAGGGTTGCACAACATTGGGGAAGGGGGCAAATCTGCTTGTCGACCAAATGAACTGTCGACCAAATGAGTGTCGATCATATGAACTGTCGACCATGTGAAGGGGACCCAAGTATATATATCATCATTTAATAATCTGCTCCTACATTTGTGTAAAAGTCTCTACAAACTTTCACCAGTTTTACTCCTTCTGATTCTTTGAGGTAATTTTGAAGCTAACCCAGGTCCATATATACTCTCCTATATCCTAATCAATGTTAAAACTCACCAAATTAATACCTTAATTCCCTTGCATAAGCCTGACTTAATTGCTCTCCGAGAATCATGTATTAAGGCTAGAAATCCATCTGTATATCATTTTTCCCTGGTTATAACTATTTTTTTAACCTGAAACCAAGTACAAAACTATGAAATGGAACTCTTCTTCTGTTCAAGTCACACTTAAATGTCTAACTATTTAGGAAATACTAACAAAAATAATTATTCTAACTGACCATTTGTATCCATTCTCTCACAAGAATGTCATACTACATCTCGCTGTAGCATCTACAACCTCCTACCTCACTCCTCAAATGAAATGGCCTATTAAAAGAAATAACTTCCTCCACAAGTAATATCAAAAAATTGATACTGCTTGGGGACTTCAACCTCAACCTCTTCAGTCCCATTTCCAGTGACCTGAATATTCTTCTAATACAGTTCGGCCTCACCCAAATCATATCTCAGCCTAATAGACCCAACCTCAATTCATCTCACTACCCCATTCTAGATCTCAAATTAACTATCAAACTTTCAGTTTTCTCAAACATCGCCATCCATCCACCATCTTAAAGTGACCTCTGCCCTGTTAGTTTTCATATCCGTTATCCATATGTAGACATACACCCAAAGCTCATATCTTTTTTAATAAATCACAGAATAACATTAACAAACTTATATCCACCCTCTCCTTAATTGACTGGTCACCTGTTTTGAATTCATCTGAACCTAACACTGTTGCAGAACTACTCACCTCAATACTGATTGACCTCCAAAATTCCTGTTTCCCAGTAATCCAAAGAGTATACTAAACAACTGACTAAAACAAACAACTGGTTAACCTATGAGCTTAAAGCTCTTCTACAACTCAGAGACAAGGCATTGCATTCTTGGAAAGCACTTCCTACTACTATAAACAAACAGCACTATACCCAGCTATGCAACCTTGCCAAGCAAGCTATACACCATCATAAAAGCAAATTAAATAAATCATAACAAACATCACTAAGAAAATCAACCAAAAAATTCTGGAAAGAGATCAAACATCTTACAGGATTTTAGAGTCTTCCCTCCGTGAATTCCATGTCCTCCCAACTTTTCTTTTTTCAGCAACCATCCCAGCATTTTATGTAGCCAATCCCACACTGCATCTGCCACTCCTACCTTCCCTCCATACATCTCTGCATTCTACTTTATAATTATCACATCCAAGGACATCTGCCCTCTTCGTGAGCAGATTAAACTTGATACCCCCCAGGTACTGATAACCTTCATTTACAGTTTATTTATCACTGTAGAGTCAATATCATAACCCAATGAAACACATCTACAGCCATTTATATTACAATTAATATAATACCTAATTTCTGAAAGAATGCTATTGTAAAACCACTCCCTAAGAACCCCAATCCCTCCAATCCATCAGACATTCAGCCCATTTCTATTGTCCATACTCTAGTGCCCTAGGAAAGATTCTGGAAGAATTACTTTATCTGCAACTCAGTACATCAACCAATACCACCTTCTCTCTCAAAAGCGACATTGCTTTTGGTCTGGACACAGAATATCCACAGTGATCTGGATACTCGGTGACAACATTCTTCTTAGAATGGAAAAAGGCCTGATTACTGAAGCCATTTTTTTATTAAACTCACCAGAGTCTTTGGTCTTTTCCATCACTCAGCAATCCTAGACCATCTCACTGAAATGGGCATTAGTGATGATACACTGTCCTGGTTCAACAACTGCCTCCCTAACCACCACTTCTCAGTGAATTTAAATGTATCAACCACTCTATCAGTCCCTCTGCAGAACGTTGTCCTCAGTGGATCTATTTACATATCTCTCCTATTTTCTATCTACATTAACAAACTTTACTTTAACTTACTCATCTTCTTCTCTTGCTTTATGCTGATGACATGGTCCTATTCCACTCCGGCCACTCTGGTCTCTTCTCTTGAAATTGAACTTCAGTCTGATTTTCATACCCTTATTCAAGGGGTCAGTAATAAACAATTACTTCTTAAGTCCTTTAAAACAAAAACAGTACTAGACCCCTAAATATCCTTGATAATCTGAATAACACTATCAAAAAGTCACTTCATGTATATACCTAAGGATTTGGTTTGACCCCTTTCTAAATTTACAACTTCAGATGGACTACACATGCAAAATAATCAACTCTCTCCTATTCTGGGCTTATAGCAGTTCCCCTTTTCTATCCAGATCTTGTAGAAATACCATAGGTAAAGGTATCTTACTGGCTCAGATAGAATATTGTCTCCTGCTAATTGCTGCTGCTTCTAAAAGAAATGCGTCCATCATTCATTCCATTTCAAATGCCATTTGCAGATTCAACTCTCCCAAAGAAATGAAGACCCTGGCAAAACTATTGAAAAGCCCACCTAACTGCGAAACAATGTGCTGATTCTCTACTTGCCTCTCACCTATTTAAACACAACATGAATGATACCTTCCCTCCAACAGCTTCCAGACTATTCATCAGTGCACCAACATACAACCTTAGACATCTTAACCACTCATCTCATCCGAACCATCCAAACTAGACTTCATTGCACAGACCATGGCTTTTCAGTCCTTGCTCCAAACTGTAGGAATCTCTCCCTTCTTTTCTTAAAGGTCATTCCTCTAACCCCATTTTCCATTCACAAATAAAAGCACATTTCAGGACTGTAGGAAAATGTAACTGCTATCTCTCTGGTCATACATCTTAACCTCTTCATTCCATTCTTCTGTCTACATACTTTCCTCTGACTCAGTTTTTGATTGTGATTATTTCAGTATGCCAGTTCTGATTTCCACTCTATATAATGCCTGTATATATTGTGTTTTTTCACTCACTCTGTATATAATCTTATTTATCTATTGTCTTCATTCCCTCAAGCCATCTGTGATATTCTCTTTGTATATAATATATGTACGTATTGCATTTTATCATTTACACTGTATATAATGTCATGTAACTCTTGTATTTTCTCCAGGCTGAGAATGAAATGGTTCCAATGGGATCAATGCTATACCCCACTTAACAAATTCAAAATAGAATAAATAAATCATCTTCCTCTGCAGTTTGGGTTTACCTCCAATTTTGGTTTTGGCATTATGTTTTCTAACAGCTCATTGAAAATGTTTGTTTATAATGTAATCATAACACCTTCCTTTCCTTTATATGATGTATTCTAACAACTATAATGTAATCAAAACTTTTACTGAAGGTATATTAGTGTATATCAGAATTTTATATTCATAACATTTTTATTTATTCTGTTTCTTTCTTTGCCCATCTCGACTCAAGTCATGGCTGAAGACAGTATTCCTCCTAACCCACCTACTTATTTATTTATTTTATTTTATTTTTTTATTTTACATTTGTTGACTGGGCTAGTCTAGCTGGACATATATCCGTTTACAGTAGAGGCCCGGGGAGAAAAGCTCCAGTATGGACAAAATTACAGTGATTAATAACAATTTTCTCAGTAGATTTATACAAGGTACAAGAGAGGATATCTATCACATTTAAAAAAAAAAAATAAGTTCAAGTTAACAACAAAAAGCAAGAACTACATAGTAAAGTTATTAAGAGATCTAGGAGTCCCTTAGTATTCACCTCTCAAATCCAGAAAGCTTCAGGTAGGGCCAGTATGGGGACAGGAATAAAAAATAATAAGGTGTATTGAGCCATACTTTTAATCGGGATTGGTACAGGGACATAGCCATTGAGAAGTAAGGTGTGCTTTGATTTGTCTTTTGAAGAGAGAGGTGGACTGAAGAGTCGCTATTTCTTGAGGGATTAGATTCCAGTGTTTCCCTATGGAATTAGAAAATAGTGCATCACCAGCTTTATTATGTGATTTAGTTATAGATACTAGAAACTTGTTGGCAGAACGAAGTGTGTTTAGGTTCTTATATGGAGAAATAAGTCTAGCCAGGCTTGGAGTATTTTCAGGGAAGTGAAGGGTTTTATGAATTATAAGTAGTTGTTGGTAAAGTAATTGGTTATTTAGTTCTAGCCAATTTAGTTGTTTCAGGTTATAACAGTGGTGAGTTCTAAGGGGAGTTGCATTAATGAATCTAGCTATACTGTTATAACAGGTTGAGAGTTTATTGATGTTATTTTTAGAGAGTGTGGTATAAATGGTCGAAGCATAAAAAAGAGTGGAGAGCAGGTGGGTCTGAGCAATGGTTTTTCTGGCTGCTGGGGTAAGGAAAGGTTTAATTCTATAGAGTGTCCCAATTTTTTTATTTACAGCTTTAATAGTACTATTTATTTGTTCATCAAAGTTGAGATGGTTGTCAATGGTTACCCCTAATAGTCGAGTGGTATTATCAGGGTTAATGCAGGTTGAATTATTTGAGGTGATAGTAAAGAGAGGTGTAGGAGATTTATTAGTAGGAGTAAAGAGAAGGAGCTTTGTTTTTTTGGGATTAAGGAGGAGGCAATGCTGCATAAACCATTTTTCAACGTTATGAAAGGTTGTCTGGGTGATGGACTGGAGAGAGGGAATATTTATGGCAGAGCAGATCAATGTCGAGTCATCTGCATATTGGATGCAGGTTGCTTGTGGTATATTCAAATATAGGTCATTAATAAATACTGAGAAAAGAAGGGGTCCAAGGATAGATCCTTGTGGAACCCCTACATTTACTGGGAGTAAAGATGAGAGGTTGTTTTCCCATAGAACTGCTTGTTGCCTATTTTCCAGATAGCTTCTAAACCACAACTTAAGTTGAATCATGAATCATAAACTCATGACATACTTGGTTATCAAATTTATAAAAAAATAAATAAATAATAAAATAATAGAGTTTGCAAGTTAGAAAAATTCATCTAGCCCTGAACTAGACAACATTAGGGTGGTTCTTCTCAATAGCAGGTATTTCAGTGCCAAATACTCCTGCAATCAGAACATGTCCATGTGTGTGTAATTACTGAGACATGGTTTACATGAAAAAAATACACTCCCAACATACTTTTGTTTTATGGCTACCATGAGACCCACAAGTTAAGTAATTAGAATTCAATTTACATGAACAAGACAGGTTTTCAATTTATAATATGCTATAGAACCATCTCCATGTCCCTGGATAATCATGTTAAATTCCTGGAAATTTCAGAAGACATTCCTGTAAACAATGACTTCATAATCCTAGGTGACTTCATTTACCCAACTATAGATTGGAGGACCTATATCTCTAAGGTAGGATACAAACAAAGACTTTTGGATTTGATAAATAGGAGTTCCCTAGAACAGATTGTTAACAAACCCATTAGAGGCCAACATATTCTTGATATGGTCCACTCCTCACAGTTCTTACCTCTGCTTGTTCCATGCCTGCAGTCTCCCTTTCACCAGTTAAGTTGAATCATGAATCATAAACTCATGACATTTACACTCAGAGCCACCATACCCTATATTTACCTACTTCAAAATGGTGAACCTTATATGATGAAAACTCTAAATTTGCCCATGACATCACCACCTTTGACCCTGACAAAGCAGCTAACTTCACTAAGGAGTTTTATGCCCACTTACACAAATGCATACATTGAGCAATTCCAACTAGCACCAATTACAATGGAAAATTTAGAAACAATCCTTCTGGTGGTTAGCTGATATAAATAAACCTTATAACAACAGAAGAAACTCCAAAAATTGTAAAGTGAGACTAGAAATCATCAGAATAATGATAGTATAAAAATATCACTGAGAAACTAAAAAGCACTCTAAGGCCACTCGAACAACCCATGAACAAAAACTGGTTTCTGAAACAAAGTAGATAGTACTTCTTTAATTATGTTATAAAACTAAGAAATTCAAAGGATCATTGCTCTGTATTTTTCCTTAATAGGCCCTCACTCTGACTGCAGTGACATCTCAATATGGTAGCAAATAAGTTCACTCCAAACATCAACTCCAAACCCCTATTCAAACACCACTCATCAAAGAATTCCTTATAACCCCTATCATCACTATTTAACATGTTCTTAAAACATTATCAAAGATCAAAAACACTTCCTGCATGGGTACTGACAACATACCTGGGTCCTTAATGAACAGCAACAAACATGGTCTCGCTGAAGTTCTCCTTAAATAATTTAACCTACATCTAACCACAGACTATGTTTTCAAATCCTGATGCACTGCTGTGGGGATTCCCTTTACAAGGGTGTAGCCCAGTGGGAAAAGCAATATGATTGCAATAGCAAATTTAGTAGATCTTAGGGGTTGTATGCAAATTTTTGGATGATATTTTCATCCTGTGGATTGACTCCCCCAATAAATTATATGGGTTCATTGTGTACATGAACAATACAGTTGATTTTTTTAAATTTTCACATATTGTTGATGATAACAAAATAGTCTACTTGGATACAGTGTTAACGAGAGATGTGGTAAATAACAGGTTTTGTTCTAACATTCACAGAAAACCTATGCTCTGCAGCATGTATTTACATTTCAATAGTTGGCATCCAGAACATCAAGCGAAGGTGGTGGTCAAAGGACAGTTGGTCCAACTAGCCAGAATGATTTCGGAGTTGGATGTGTTTTGTGCTGAATGTGATAAAGTACTAGACATGTTTTGTAAGAAGGGTTATCCCAAAAGTTTTGTTTTGGCTATTAAAATCAGGTGATTTTTTTTTAGAGAAATAATGGTGCCTATCTACCTATGCTTGGTTCCAGCGAAATGGATCTATATCATTTCAGAGAACATTTAATTGAGTTAATTGCTATTTGGAAAACTGAATTAAGTGAAAGCTCAATTAATTGAACACTCGGTTAAGTAAAATTTTTCCCAGGGAAAGGACCTGGTTGGCCATCATCAGCTATTTGCCCTTTTCCCCACTGTAGTGCAATATTGGAGTTAGCATATTTATTTAGAGGGAGTGTGGGGGGCACAGCCCCACACATTGGGGGTTTGGGGGCAAAGCCCCCCACTTTGCAGAGTTTTAAATTTAGTTTTATTTGTTCCAATCAGTGGGCAGACAGGTGTTTTTTCCCCTGGGAAACTTTTCCCTTAACTGAGTGTTTGCTTAATTTAACTTTTGCTTAATTCAGTTCGACAAATAGCAATTTGCTCAATTAAGTGTTCGCTCAAATGATATAGACCCCATGAAACAACACATGTAGACAGTTCATCCCTTCCCAAGGCTACTGATGGAGATAGAAAGAAACTATTTGTCTCTACTTATACCCTTGACTCAAAAGCTATTCAAAATTGTCTTCAGAAATTGGGGAATTTTTACGACAGATAAGCTCACAATGGATAAATTAGGGGAGAAACCTTATATTTTTTACAAGAAAGACAAGGCATTTAAAACATATTTAGAACAGAATTAAAGTATGGGAGCCTGCCATCTGAAGCACCCACAAGGGACAGTGAAGTGTGGCTGTTGCTCTCCTAGGTTTATAGGCTCATAGGTAGGTACTAGGCTATCAGCCCTGGGCCTATATAAGCCTAGCCAAAAAAGGTTCCCTGGCTTTCACCACCCAAGAAATTTATTTTCCTGCGCCCCTGTCTAGCAGAGCCATAGAAGTGATTCCCAGGGTGAATTTCCTATTTCCCATCTGACTGTCAAGATTTTTCTTAAAGAGGGCTAATGAGGAGCTTTGCTTGACATGAATGGGTATTCTGTTCCAGAGTATGGGAAGTCTCTGGGACAGGAATCTATCCTTCCAGTATATTCTGTTTATTGTGGTGGCAAGGTTTAGGTCCCTGGAGCATGTGGCTTCGAGGGATTGGGGTTTCTTTAAGTGTATTATGTCCAACAGATCTGGGTTTGACATGGCTTTGTATGTTCAGCAGAGGTCGCCTCTGAGTAGCCAATAAGCGACGGAGTAGAGCTGGAGTTTTTGAGGCGGTCTGTGTATGGCATCTGTTTGAGGCCAGTAATCCTCTTAGTGAGGTATTTCTTTGGCCTTTCTAGTTGTTGTAGATGTCTTTTGAGGTACATGCCAAATGGGACATTGTACTCTATAAGGGGTCTGATGAGGGATGAGTAGAGAGGAACAATGACCTCTTTTTTCTGGAGGCGAACCCCTTTGTGATGAGGTGTGCCACATAGAAGGATTTCCTGACTACTGTGGCAATGTGATTATCAAACAAGAGACTACTGTCCACCTGGGTCCCAAGGTCTCTTATCACACTTTCGGTATTTAGTAGGCTACCGCCTATGTGGTAGTTCATAGGTACAGTGGTTTTCCCAAAGGGGATGACAATACACTTCTTGACATTGAGCTTGAGGCCATAACTTTGACACCAAGCACCAGTCTCAGTGAGGCCCCTTTGTAGAATGTACACATCATTAGGCAATTCTATTATGGCACCTAGTTTGCAGTCATCTGCAAAATTCATTAGCCAAAGACCTGCTGTATTAGTCTGGACTTCTGAGAAGTAGATGCCAAGCAGGAAAGGACCCAAGACTGAGTCCTGTGGTACTCCACTTGTCACTGGTCTGAAGTTGGATTTGGAGTTGGCTACTTTCACTGTGTGGGTTTTATCAGTGATCCAGTTGGCCACCCATCTTGTGACATAGGCATTTATGCCCAGTCTAGTGAGTTTATCTATAATTCAAGAGTGGGCAATGGTTTTAAAAGCCTTGGTGAGATCAAGATAGGCTGTGTGCACCACCTTACCCTCGTCCACAGCTCTGGTGACTGCTTCAAAGAAGTCAATCAGGTTTAGGAGACATGACCTACCTTTTACAAGCTTAAACTGAGTGGGGTCCAGAGTTTGTTGGTTACCTATGTCCTTGTTTATAAGCTCCAAGATGATACATTCCATGGCCTTGCAGACCAGGCTCATCAGGCTAATGGGGCAGTAGTTCCCGGGGTCCATGGTGGCACCCCCTTTGTGGGGTGGGATAACCGTTGCTGTGTGTCATTCAGTGGGCACAAAGCCTGAAGTGAGGCTATGAATGAAAATGGTACTTAGGTGGGGTACCAGTTCTTTCGGCAGTTCATGCAGAACAGAGCCTAGGATGTTGTCAGGTCCCATGGATGCTGTGTTCTTGGTTTTGGAGAGTGCGGTTTTTACTTGTGCAGCTGTGATTACAGGGGCTTTGCATTCTTCTGGTATAGTGATGGGCCCTTTGGGGGGTGAGGGGGGTAAAGTTTGCACTGAACCTATCTGCCAGGATGTTGGCAATATCAGTTGGTTGTGTATATCTAGTGCCATTGTGCTGTAGCTCAGAGCAGATCTGAGTGTCGCCATTGAGATTCTTGACATAGCTATAGCATGCTTTGTGGTTGTCTTTAGAATCAGTGGAGATTTTATCTTCATAACTAGCTTTGGAGGATTTTATGAGGGATCACAGCTTCTTACTGAGGCTGACTAGGGAGTTCCTGCAATCAGGGGATTTTACTCTTTTTGCAACAGCTTCTTCCTTCTGTTATAGAGTTTGTTTATGGCAGGGGATCACAAGATTGGCTTCCTTTTTTTTGGAGGATAGAGTCTTGGTTCTGTTGGGGATGGCACGATCCATGCACTTGTATGTGCTTATGCAGTGCATTTGTATAGGATTCAGCAGTCATACCTCTATTTTCTGTCTGTATGTGTGTCATGAAGCTTGCCACTTCTGTCTTAAGAAGCATGAAGTTGGCTTTGGAGAAGTTTTTTACAGTGGTTTCCTTAATGGGGGGTGGGGGTGGGATATTGATGTCTAGGGTGATTAGCTTGCGGTTGGATCTCACCAGCGAGGAGTTGACCTCTGGCATGGAACATCGGTTGCCCATATTGGTAATGACCAGGTCCAGGATATTTCTGCCCCTAGTGGGGGTATGGACAAGCTGATCCAGGGCATTGGAATTTATGAATCCCAGAAAGCATTGAGCAAATGTGTTAGTACATGATTAGTTTTCCCAGTTGATGGTGGGGTAGTTGAAATCACCCATTATTAGGGTATTGGGCTGTACCTTAATATTACCCAGTATATCAAGAAATGTGGAGTGGGCATCCTGGGGCATGGTGGGGGATCTGTAACAAGCTACAACCTGGATTGCAGTCTTACCCAGTGTTAGTTGCACTTGGATAATTTTGGATGCATTATGTTGAGCAACTAGTCTTGAGGTGTGGATATCCTTAATGAATAAGGATATGCCTCCTCCTTTAGCATTTCGCTCCAGGTTAAGTGGCCGAAAGGTGTGGCATGAGTTATAGAAGCCTTGAACCAGGTCTTGGTCACTGCACAGATGTCAATGTTCTCCATTTTAAGGAGTGTCTCAAGTGAGTGCCTTTTGAGGTTTAGACTTCTAGCACTAAGTAGCATTACCCTCAGATTTTGCTTGCTTATACCTGCTATGGTGGTGCGTTTGTCATTTGAACCTTGCCTAAAAAAGGCACTATAATGGTGGCAAGAGCCTTAGTCAGTACCTGGAATCCCAGGGGCAACAGGTACAGGCCTTCCCTGGCAAAGCATCATGGTCTGTCGATCATGTAGTGCCAGGCAGACAGACACTGGATCCCCTTAGAATGACACCAGAAGCTTAGCCAATTGTTGAGGTCAGTCATTTGGTCCTTGTATTGTGGTATCATTCTGGATGTTGGCAGGATGCTACTCAGGGCTAGGGTCATACCTGCCTGGGCTACATGATCCAAGAGCTCCTCCATGTCTCTTTTCATGTAGTCGAGGGAGATACATCTCAGGTCATTCACACCAACATGGACAATGACAGAGTCATATTTGTACTTGTTGTAGAGTGACCTGAGAGCTTGTGTTATGTGGCAGATCCTGGCACCCGACAGACAGCTGACAGTAACTTTCTCATTGTTTAGCCTGGTGGGTGAGATATCAGTCTGCCTGACTATATAGTCACCTATGACTAGTGTGTTGGGTACATTGTTTTTTCTTATAGGCTGATGTTGAGTGGCACACTGATTTTGTGGGCTATGTGTCATTTGGGTAGTGTTGGGGGATGGTGGTTGCTTACGTTTCAGCTTTGGATGTCTCTTTTGTTTAGGCAGATTTTTATTGAGAGCCTCTGCGAATGTAGGTGTATGTTTTGTGTTACTATGTGTGGATTTAGGTGGTGTAGGTTTTGATATACTATGTGTTGAATGGGGTGTGGTGCAGGTGTTTACCTTCTCCTCTTGACTAGTACAGTCTTAGCTGGAGAGAGCTTGGCTTCCAGTTTGGCTATATAAGTGCATCTCTCACAGGTTGTAGTGTTGGGTGTTAGGAGGAGAGGGTTGTCAGTGCACATGAGGCAATTGCTACATTGCTCCAAGATGCCCAGATTCATCAGGATGACAGAGGAAAATGCCAGAAGCTGACCCTTAGACATGCCTGGATAAGTGCTTATTAATTTAAGTACTAAAAACTGTTTTCCTCCTAACAAGTGAGGAAAGTTGAGTGCTGCAGTAATTTGTAGATTATTTAGTGCTTGCAATGAGTTTTGAACAAGTGCTGAGCACAAGGAAACAGTTTTGAGTGCTAAAACTAGAAAACTGGCTAGTTCTAAGGGAAAATTAGAAGAGCAGACTTTCTGGCACCGGAAATGGTTTAACCCTAGTTAAACAGCGCTGTGCGATGCATAAAACCTCACAAACATGGGTTTTTAAACAGAAAGATGAAAGGGATAGAAACAGCCCAAAGGGAGAAAAATAGCCCAAATGGCAAAAGAGTCAATGCTCTAGCATGCTAACAGGTGACAGTTTTTGTATGAGGTGAAAAATTCAGGATTAAAGGACATTTTTCATGTTATTCCAAACAAGTAGTATATTTGGCTAAGTGTCAGCAATGTCCAGTATTATATATCGGAAAAACATCTAGGAAGTTAAAAGAACACATTTATGACCATTTATCTTATATAAGGAGGAGTAAGGATACAAATGCTGTATTCAAACATGTAAATTAAATTCATTCACATTGTTTTTTTTTTTTTTTTTTTTTAGTTACTGAACTGATTAAGAGTGATCCATGAGGATAGTTGTTAGTGAACATTTAGAACAATGTGAACTGAGGTGGTAACTTAAGTTAGATGCCAGGAATTATCCAGTTTTAAATGGCACCTGTTCATTCAATCCAATTTTAAAATTGAAATAATACAATGCTTGTTAAATTTCTATTGCCATTTTTATGTGTTTTAAATATTTCAAGCATTTTAAAGCATTCTAAATTGGTTAATTGATTTCTTTTGTTTCTTTATTTTAGTGGTTGGTGGGATCATGTGATTTATCATGACTGAAATCTCTAACTACCGCCCTATAGCCCTACTCTCTCCCTTATCTAAGATAATGGAAAGGTGCATCCACAAGCAACTGCTTCACCACCTTCTCCTAAATAACTTACTCTCTAATACCCAACACGGTTTCAGACCATCCCACAGTACCACCACTGCCCTCCTCTCCTTTACAGACACAATCAACAAAAATCGTAACCACAACATCCTTTCCTCTGCACTTTTTTTAGACCTATCAAAAGCATTTGACATGGTCAACCACCACATACTCATACACACTCTTCAATCTTTGTCACTTGAAACCCAACCTATAAACTGGTTTAAGTCCTACTTAAATAACAGACAACACGCAGTACTCTGGAACTCCACTCTATCCTCCCAACTACCTGTCAACGTTGGCGTTCCCCAAGGGTCCATACTGGGTCCCCTCCTATTTTCTTTATTTATCAATGACCTCCACCAAGTAGTTCCCCAAGCCACATGTATACAATATGAGCGATTCTACACTAATTTGCTCAGCCACATCTGTATCTGATCTTCACTCCCTCACACAACACATCTTTAATTCTGTAGAAGAATGGTTTTCCCAACGCTGTCTACTACTTAACCCTAAAAAAACTAAACTCCTCCTCTTCACACCTTCCAGTAAATATCCCCATTTAGACTTTACTATAACATCTAAAAATGGCACTCCTATATCACAAGATCCTACTACCAAACTACTAGGCATTACCATTGACAACAACCTTAACTTTGATACCCATATAAGCATCACATTGAAAACTATTAACAAAAAAATAGGCTCTCTTTACAGAATCAAACCTTTCCTCACTCCAGAATCTAGGACAACTACAGCCCACTCCCACCTTATCTCACCCCTTCTCTATGCCTCTCCTATATTTACTAACTTATCAAAAAAGAATATCTTGAAATTAGAAAACTCCTACCACAATATAGCCAGATTTGCCACAGGCAACCCTTACAGAACCCACCACTGTACTAATCTAAAACAACTTGGCTGGCTTGAGCTTCAACAGCAACTAAAACTTAATCAACTAGGCATAGCCCATCAAATTCTTTATCATCCTAACAAAACACCTATACTATCTACTCTTATTCACCCCTACCATAACCTAAAGTCCCTAAGATCTGTACTCAAACTTCTTGTAAATATTGACAAAGCAAACAAAAGGGCTGGAGATTCCCTTTTCTCTAACACTGTTGGTAAAGATTGAAACTTGCTTCCCTCTGAACTTTCTACTATTCCTTCAAAACCTCTCTTTAAAAAGAAACTCAGACTCTACCTTAAAACACAATGGCTGTGCCCCTGTACTAATCCTGACTAACTATTTTCTTGACCCCTGACTAAACTCCTCATCTTTAGAACCCGAAATCTATTTCTTTTTTGCATACACTGATCTACATCTCCTTCTAACTATCTATTAAAAAAAAAAAAAAAAAAAAAATATACATATATAACTGCCGTCTTCTGACTTTTCTGTATCCTTTCTCTCTGTACATTATGATAGTATTCTCCATGTATGTCACGTTAACATTTTTTGTGGTTGTTTTCTCTAACTACTGTAAGTTTATATGTTACTACTATGCCACTATTTATAATGTTTGAATCTATCTGGTTGCTTTATATGTATTTAGCATGATTTTCCTTTATTTTTCACTTTTATTTTTCACTTTTATTTTTCACTTTAATTTTCAAGTTTGGAGCTTATCTCCCCGGGCCTCTACTGAAAATGGACATATATCCAGCTGGACTAGCCCGGTCAACAAATGTAAAATAAAAATAAAATAAAATAAAATAAAATTATATCAGTGTATTTTAATGATTTCTCAATGTGCCTATTTGTTCTGGTGAAGTTCCCCAATTAGAGAGAATGAAAGCACTCAACTGTAACAATAAATGACCTTTAGCTGTTTACTCTTGTGCACTGTAAAAGGGTCTTTCTTATTAGTTGGTGTTTTATCTGTATCAGTTCACAGTTTGCTTTTTGTATGTTTGACTAGAATCAGAGACCAGAATGCAATGGAGATCACCCAGCTCCTTTTCCTTCTTTGGAATAAATATCCTATACAGCTTAGACAATGTGATTCAATTACTTCCTTCAGACTAAAATGGGAGGCCATGCAGCACCTGTTGTGCTAGTGCTAATGCTTACGCCTTCAGTATATGTGCACACATCTTCTACATGTTCTGCACTAAGGAGTGACTGCACAGTAACTATTCATGGCACTTTTATGGCTACAAAGAATAAGGTACTCCTGGTGGCATTATACCAATGTCATATTTTTACCTTTACCTTTAGAGCTTTGTCTTCCCTATCCCATCCATTTCTTCCTAAAGTAAAAATGGGCCTGACCTCACAAAAAAATCATACTATCTTTACTCCAACAACGTCTCCTCAGACAGGGCTTCACTGCATTCCTATTGTGGGTTTCTTTGTTTACTCCCCCCATTTCTCCTTTCCTATCTCGCTGATCTCCACACCTCAACAATGGTCATTTAGCACAGAATCTGGCAGTTAGTGCAGAGGATTAAGATTATGAACTCTTAACAAATTTTATCTTGTAGTCTGGGGTTTGATTTCCTTTGTCTCTTATGACTCTGAGAAAATTATTAAACCAGGCAGTGCTTCCAGGTCAGCTCTGCAAGGAAGATTATGTCCGGTGTGTTTACCTAGTTAACAAATATATAAAAAACAAGACTGGCTGTGCTATGTATTGTTCATTGTGTTCTCCACACTTGTGACTGACATCCACAGAGCATAATTTGTATAATTAATGATTCTAATTCTATTATCTGATTGTGGACAAGGGCATAGCAGCAGATAGCTGTTCACTTTTAATACAAAGCATTTGCTCACAAGTATGAGTACTGATATACCCTCACTCTAGATGCCTTTCTACTCCAAAAAGCATTTGCCATGGTGAGCTCTTGATGACTAGAGCTTCTTGAGACAGCATGTCAAAATGTACCTTGCTAAGCCACCAACATTTTTTGTTTCACAGTCTACTTCCGTATTTAAATATTCATAGTAATCCCTGGTGGTGCTCTGTATAGTTGATTGTGTTCTCCACATCTTTTCCTCCAATCACAGCACATGTTCTGTTCCTACTCTTGTACTACCTCTGTTATGTTGTCCCGGCTAGGCCATTCACACATACCATGTTTTCTCTGCAGCATGAGTGCGGATAGCTGCACATTCATTTTAACATTAAAGTAGTCACTTAAATGTATGTGTTATATACTAACATTTCTCTATGCTAGGTGGTACTCTACTACTAAAGATATTTTGACATAGAGAAGCCTCTGTAATGTGAGTTTCAGGACACAGCATGTCACTATTCAGTGTGGATAATTTGCAAAACTTCCTGTTTTACAAGCTACTACATTACTGCTGTACTCATAGCTATTTGTAGTTTGACAAATGCTTTCTTTTGTAGTAGATTCCCTGTTGTTTGCTCAGCAGACCTTTTTTGGAAACTGGTCGCCTTTCTTTCCCAACAGATTCTTACTGTTTTGCTTCTACAGAAGCAATAGTCATTAAAATTGAAATAATAAACAAATCCATAGTCCCCCAGAAGTGTTCCACAGTATTCAAGGTCAATAATTAAGTTCATGTTCCACCAAGATAAACATCCTGTCCTGAAAACAGCTTGGGTCATTTGCATATTATTTGGAAATACAAGACAGTACAATGATTTTTTCTGGTAACCATCTTAAAAAGTTAGAAAGTACATCAGAGCTGACGGCTTATTTTTAGAAGTCTATCTTCAATGGACTGACCCAAATCTCACTGAAAGTATGTATTTGCAGTTATTACTAACTTAAACATCTACTGAATCTGATAGACATCAGTGAAAGACTTTGTTAAGGTTAAGTGGCATGGAGACTGAACTAGGAAGGAACCCTAGTGCTTCCACTCCCTCTTGCGTCCAACCCTTACTTATTCTTTCTTTTATTCTCATACTATTATACCCTATGTTAACTTAGTTTGATAACTACCCCATGGTATACTTCATCTAGGTCTTTAGGAAATACCTAAATTTCCATAGGGGTTAATAAGACATTCTGCTACATTTTGGAAACATTCTCTGATTTAGAGATTCTACCATAGCCTACCTCCTGTTAATCCTGCTGATTGTTTTTTGAAAATAAAAAAAAAAAAAAACAAAATCACTGTCTTTCCTTGAAGGCTGTACCTGCTCTGTTCGCCCTCACTCTGCTCAGACTCAGTCCCCTCCCCTACCCCCAATTCCCACCCACCACACTACACCTCCATTTATTGCTACCATACTCCTCCCACCAATTAACTTTAACCAATAAAAAAAAAATCATCATCCAGTCCTCTATTTACCCAATTAATCCATCTCAACTCAAGTCTCCACCCCCTCACCCTTCCATCCTACTTCTAAATACTAATGTAATATTCACTTCATAATGTTCAGTTACTAACATACTCTTACACTTGATAGCTACTGTCACATTCCTAGCCTCTTAACAGTAACAAACCAAAAATAGCCACCACCCATACTTCAGTCTCTATATTACAACAATATGCTCCTACTATACATTACTTCTCTCACTATACTATCATCAGTTGCCCACCTTACATCTTATCATATCTACCTAATTGAACCTTTTCCCTACCGTGATACATCCCTCTGTTATCCACAAAATCACAAATCAAATAACATTCTCATCTCCCCATCTTTTATTACCCCACCTCCAACTCTGTATGCACGCTTCATACTAAAACCTCACCATCACCCCTCCAAAATTTCCCAGACCTATGATAAGTACATGGCAAAAATGATAACAGCTATAATCTTTATTGCATCTAAGCTATCTCTTAGCAAAGACATTTACCCCAATCACAGCACATGTTCTGTTCCTACTCTTGTACTACCTCTGTTATGTTGTCCCGGCTAGGCCATTCACACATACCATGTTTTCTCTGCAGCTCCACTCCATTCCACTCATCCATCCAATATACCAGTTACTCCCACAACACACTACACCTACCTTAGGAGAGCAGCAGACATACTATTATTAAATACAAATATTAGAAGTATTATAAATTAAATCCACTATCTGCATGTCATTTTTCCCTATACTTACCCAATATTGTAATTCTAAACATGGCTAAAATCAGAGAACATTAGTAATGAAATACTAGCTCCAGGTTACAACATACTACTGAAGGACAGAATTGAAAAAAGGGAAAGTGGCATAGCAATTTTATACAAAAATCACCTTATAGTTGAGTCTATGGACCTAACCATCCCAACCTTTGACAATGCTGAAGTAATTTTTACCAAATTAAACATTAACTCCAAAAAGCAGGTAAACATTATTGGATGCTATATCCCACCTGGAAACAAAATACCCACCTTGAAAAACGTACTGCACTCGACCACCACTTCACTCCCAGAGGAAACTATCATCATTGGGGATTTTAACACTGACTGGCTCATCTGCAGCTCTCAAAACCCCAGAACTTACATCAACCTCCATGGATGTACTCAAGCCATCCAATCTCCCATAAGAGGAGGCAAATCATCCAAAAGGCTGTCAGTAGTTCACTGTATTTTAATAAGTAGACTAGAGCACAACTCACCCTCCGGCTGCTTCCCAGATAGCCTGAGTGACCATCTACCAACCTTTCTACTATGGCAACGGACCCATCATACAAAACATACCACCTACCTAACAGCAACAATTTCATATCCTCCCTAAAAAGCTGTAACTGGACTCCACTCAAACTACTCAACCTAAATGAATCTGTTCAATATTTCAACTCTACTTTTTTAGATATCATGAACACACATGCTCCCCTTCACAACAAACAGAGCCAAAGCTACTATTGTGCCTTGGCTTAGTAAAGAAACAAGGTCATTGCTTAAAGCCTGGGACCAATGGCATAAAAATAGATCCCAAACTGCAAGGCAAATTTACCTAGAACTCAAAAACAAAGCAAAGAAGACAGTTAAACTAGACAAAAATAATTATTGTCACAACATACAAATAAAGCATCATAAAAATCCTTACAAGTTCTGGACAGCCATTAATAATATACTCCTTCCAGGCAAATCTAGTACACTCTCTCCAACTACTACATACACCACAGAGAATATAGCAACTCAATTCAATAAATACTTCACAGTGTTCATTCTGACCTTATCTCGCCCCCAGGACCACTACTCCTCCAAAGAATCTCCCAAATCTCATATCAACAACACCCTTTCCTTTCACCCTGTCACTATAGATACAATAAAATGCTTAATAAACTAAATCCTACAACATCAGCCACAGACAAACTTCCAGCCTACTTTCTACAAATTGCTGCTGAAGCAATTGCCTACCCAGTACTATTCTTATTAACAGACCCATATCTGAAAATCTAGTCCCTGCATTTGGAAAACTTCCCATATTATTCCAATACACAAATGGGGTGCTTCCACTGAACTGGCAAACTACTGCCCAATTGCTATTCTATCACCTCTTTCCAAAATTCTAGAAATATGTATTCATTCTCAAATAATGGACTACTTACAGACTCATAATCTCATGCCAAGCACTCAACATGGCTTCTGCCCCTTCCATAGCACTACCACTGCTCTACTGTATTTCACCAATACAGTAAATCACCACAGAAACAATGGTAGATCTGTATCTGCTATCTTTCTAGACTTTTCTAAGGCCTTTGACATGGTCTCACATAGTAAACTCTTAAATGTTCTTTCTGATCTAAATCTCAGCAAATCCACCATTGCTTGTTTCCAAAGCTATTTAGAAGGTTGGCAGCAAGCAGTTCAATGGACCTCTCCCCTCTTCTTCCATCATTCCTGGAGTTCTCCATACTTCAGCCCCACATGCTACTATAATTCAATATGCTTATGATTCTGCACTGATGATATGTGCTGCTTCCTCCTTAAAAGAGCTATGCACACAAAATCAGAATTAATTTATATCTGCTTAAGCATGGCTTTCCAAATCCCAACTAATTCTAAATCCAAATAAAACTAAACTTTTGATTTTCCAGCCTACTAGATCTACACCACCCTACCCCTCATTCAATATCTTATCCAGTAATAATACCACTATATCCTGTAACCCACAAAAAAATATTAGGCGTACATATTGACAGTAATATGAAATTTGATATTCACATCTTTCAGACCATAAAGAAAGTACTCAAAAAACTGTGTGTTCTATATAGAAACAAACAGTTCCTCACTAAAAACACCATGACCAGCACTGCACATACATACCTTCTTTCAACACTCCTTTATGCCTCCCCAATTCTCATTAATCTTAGAAATACCAAAATAGCTAAACTCAATGCCTATTACAATAAAATAGCTAGGTTTGCAACAGACTCTCCTTACAGGGTACACCACTATACAGCTCTAAAACAACTTAATTGGCTGGAACTTCCTCATCTCCTTCTATACAATCAACTTACCTTAACCCATAAAATCTTACATCAGCCTGAGAAAACTCCCTCACTCCAAAATCTTCTATACCCTCAGACAAGTAAAAGTACTCTCCTCTCCAGTAACATATTCCTTCTTGAGGTAACTAAAGGCAAATATACAACTGGTGGTTCCCTCTTCTCTGGAATATTCTGCCTAACCATATAACATCCAACGTGTTATTAAAACAGTTTAAAAAAAACGAAAAACGTACGTAACTACCACATGTCTCTGCTCCTGTACTAATTCTGGTTAATACCAATCCACAGGTTTTATCCCCATACTCACCTTAAACAACCCCACTACTAGCTTACAAGTATTTCAAACTGTAACTCTGGAGTTTAACTTATTCCTCTTCTGCACTGGTCTCAATGACATATGATATGTCAATAATTCATATGTGGTCTCTCATCAAATGTGTTCTGCAGAGTTACCTATCTGATAATGTACAATGTTAACCTAAACTAAATGAGTCTTGCATTTTCTATATGTACCTTTTTATGATTATAATGTGCATTTACCCCATAAATATTCTACTGAATTACCTGTCTCTGTATATACAATGTTACCTTAATCAGAATGTTCCTATTTATCACCTATGTCAATTGTAAACTGCATGTAACTGTATATCTTCTATACGTACTTTTTAAGTTTTATAATGCTCATTAATCTTCATTTTATATTAGTTCTGTTTAAGTGGAGTTTTTCTCCCCGGGCCCCCACTGAAAAAGGACATGTGTCCAGTCAGACTTTCCTGGTAAACAAATGCAAAATAAAAATAAATAAATATTGGGATTGAAAAACAAAAATACTAGCTTACATATGCTTGACATTTTGCCTTTTCTCCAAAGCATGGAAGTTGGCATGTATAAGTTCAGAGGGTGTGGTGGGCTCCCCTCCTGTTGGGGTTTGAAAAGAAGTTTATAGGAGAAGTCCTGCCTATATGCAGTGTGACTCTTGTTTGATTAATGGCAAGGATGCTGTAGGGGCATGACAGGGAAGGGTACATTCCAGAGTGTTCCATAGGCCAATTCCAGTGTGTCCATCCTGGTGGTAGTAAGTATAGCTCTTCACACTGGTGACTCTTACTGGAGAATAAGTGATCACCCATGGAAAAGGGCAGAGCAGGCTTGAGCTGTGCATGCAGTACTGTGTTACGGATATTGTAGGTGAAAATATGCACATCATACGCTGCCCAGGCAACCATTCTGAGTCAGTTATCTGCCAATGGGGAGAAGAGAGGGAAGGATGGGCCAGAACCTCCAAGGGAACAATATACTGGTCCATACTCTGAGACCCAGATCTTACCCTAGACTTTTCTAGCAAATTCCAGAGTTTGCACAGTCTCAGTGAAGCACAAGAGTGAGTCAGCACACTAAAAGCATGGGCCCCCACCCACTTTCAATGCCAGCTGTCATAATTGTGGTGAAAGTCATGAATCTAAAAGGGAAAAATGTTTAGCTTTTGGTTAACAGTGCCACAAATGCAATAAATGGAATCACTTAAAAAGATTTTGTAAATCAAAAGGCCTACGACGCTCTTTTATTAAAAGGGAACATTTTAAGAAAAGAGTTGATCATTTAGACTGTGACAAGCCTACTCTTTATTTTGATGTTGTGTCATTACTTGGACATGTGGAAGAGGGATGTACAGGATTGAAGGACATATGGAAGAGGGATGTTACTGTTTGAAGTTAGTTTGGAGTTAGTTTCAATTTGTCTCACTTTGAAGGTTTCATAGGAGAAGTTGTGGGGTAAATAGTTAATTTTCATTTGGATAATAGGGCAGTGGTACAAGTCCCTGATGCTGTCAGGTGAGGTGTGTCAGACTGGCTTGGAATGATCCAATGTGGTACAGGTTTCCTGGGCAGCTTTTAATAGGAATGTGTATGGTAGGGCATTGCAAGATATTGTTAAATTGTGTTTAGGCTTGGAAACATGGAAAGGCAGCTCAGATGGTCAAGGTGGATTTAGTTCTGATTAGTATAATTGCACAGGTGACAGACTTATGTGACTTTACTAAATCTTGGACATTGGTTTATATGTTTGAAGGGTTGAGGTAGGTTTGATGGTGTGAAGACTGCCAGACTATGGCTATTGACAAAATAAGTTTTCTTGCGAGGGTTGGCATTATCTAATGGAGGTTCATTGGGTTACAATCTGGGGGTATTTGCTTTATTGATATATTGAAGTTATTATGGGGGTGGTTTGTTGGTTAGCAAATGCAATATTGGTCATCAGATGTTTTTTGCCTTATAATAGATAGTGGGTACAGTTACTGGATTTCTTCTGAGTTGATCATTTAGAAAAGGAAATCACATTTTGGTCATTATTATATCCTGTGGGCGGCAAAAGGCTGCTGCAGTTAGGCAGGATGGCATGCAATTGGGCTTGCTTTGTTTTGGATGCCATTAGGCTTTTTAGTGTTCTGGCAGTACATTTGGGAGGTAATGACCTGGAAATAAGTACAAAACTACCGTTGGAAGTTAGGATAAGAGAGGATCTGTTTGATTTACAGATGTTATAGAAGGGTACGTGTATTACTTTTACGTTGGAGAGGGATCATCAGTTTAATTTCAGCTGCTTAGGTAGTTGGTTGCTTTCACTATTTGTATGATAAGGCTTTGTGATGTTAATGACAGGGATCTGGTTTGGTCCAGAGAGGATGGAGTACACCCAATGATGTTTGGCTTCAACTTTTTTAATGTATGGTTAGGTTTGTTTTGGAGGGTTTGTTGAAAGTTTTGGAATGATTGAGGGGGAACAGCTTGGTCAGGTTGGTTGGCAGAGAACAGGGACAGGCTTGTCCTTCTTCTATTCCCCTTCTG
>NC_056725.1:1614681358-1614868688 GCF_019279795.1 Protopterus annectens
CCCCATGAAATGGTACAAAAATGTAAAGAATAAATCTAGAATACTGTGCCTCTGTCTAGTAGTGACACAATGAAGGTCCACTTATATAATAGAATTAGTTTACTGTGCCCCTGTCTAGCAGTGACACAGATGTGACCCCTGGGGTAAACTTACGATCTCCCATCCACTCATCAAGATTTCTCTTGAAGAGAGTCAGTGAGGGGCTCTGCCTAATACGAACTGGGATCCTGTTCCAAAGCATGGGAAACCTCTGGGTTATGAATCTATCCCTCCAGCATGTCCTATTCATACTTGTGCCGAGGTTTAAGTCTTTAGCTCTCGTGGTCCTGATGGATTTGGATTTTTTGAGGTGGAGCATGTCCATCAGATCCTGATTGGACATGGCCTTGTACGTTAGGCAGAGATCACCTCTGAGCAGGCGGTATGCTACTGAATAGAGCTGAATAAGACATATGTTGGAGACCCTTGATCCTTTTGGTGAGGTACTTTTGTGGTCTCTCCAGCTGTTGCAAATGCCAGGTGAGGTACATACCAAATGGGGCATTGTACTCAATCATGGGTCTGATGAGGGAGGAATATAGGGGTACAATGACATCCTTGGATCTGGATGTGAATCCCCTCATGATGAGGTGTGCAAGGTAGAATGTTTTTCTAACCACTTTGGCAACGTGGGTGTCAAATGAGAGGTCGCTGTCTACTTGGGTCCCTAGGTCTCTGATTACTTTTTCCGTACTCAGTGGGTTGCTGTCTATGTGATAATTTGTGGGTACTTTGTTTTTTCCAAAAGGGATGACTATACATTTTTTGGCATTTAGTTTAAGGCCGTGACTACGGCACCAGTTGTCCGTTTCAGTGAGGCCTTTTTGTAGGATGTGTGTGTCTGCTGGTGTATCGACTATGGCACCTAGTTTGCAGTCATCTGCGAACTTTGTCAGCCACAACTCTCCCATGTTTGCTTTAACATCTGAGAAATAAATGCCGAACAAGAGGGGTCCCAGTACAGATCCCTGTGGGACACCACTTGTGACTGGCTTTGAGTCTGACATTGCTCCAGTGATTTTAACTTTATAGGTTCTGTCCTTTAGCCAGTTTGCAACCCATCTAGTGACATAAGGGTTTACTTTTAAGCTGTTTAGCTTATCTATGATGCCTGAGTGGGGTATTGTATCGAAGGCCTTAGCCAAGTCCAGGTATGCTGTACGGACTGCTTTGCCCTCATCAATGGCTCTAGTGACTGTTTTGAAAAAGTCAACCAGGTTTAAAAGGCAGGATCTGCCCTTTACAAAGCTGAACTGGGTGGGGTCAAGTGTCTGTAGGTCCCCTATGTCTCTGTTTATGAGTTCCATAATGATTCTTTCCATAGCTTTGCAGACCAGGCTAGTTAAGCTTATGGGGCGGTAGTTTCCAGGGTCTGTAGAGGCACCCCCCCTTGTGGAGTGGGACCACTGTTGCTGTACGCCAGTGTTCAGGTACATATCCCAGTAAGGCTAAGGTTAAATAGCATTTTTATGTGTGGGTTTAGCTCCTCTTGGAGTTCACGTAACACGCACCCGGGATACCGTCAGGTCCCATTGATGCTGTGTTTTTTGTTTTGTTTAGGGCGGTTCTCACTTGGACATCTGAGATGACAGGGAGATTACATTCAGCTGGGATAAGTATTTCTTCTTTTGGGGGTGAAGGAGGCGAAATTTGCACTGAACCTGTCAGCCAGAATGTTGGCAATATCTGTGGGTTCAGTGTATTTTTGTTGTTGTGAACCAACTCTGAGCATATCTGAGGGTTTCCAGGTTTCTAACATAGCTGAAGAAGGCTTTCTGGTTATCTTTAGTGTCCTTAGCGATTTTTCTCTCAAAGTTTGCCTTGGATGTTTTATGAGAGAACGTAGTTTTCTGCTAATGTTGATCAGAGATGTCTTCCCTTCATGGGATTTCGCTCTGATGTGCAGTAGCTTCCTTCTTTTGTTATACAATTTGTTTATGGCTGAGGTCCACCAGACAGGACGCTTACATTTGGTGGAGAGGGACTTGGATTTGTTTGGGATCGCATGATCCATGCATTCTTGGAGATGTCCATAGAAAGCATTTGTGAAGGATTCGGCATTGTGGGATGTGGTATCCACTGGCACAGTGGGCTTAAAGGATACCATCTCAGACTTAAGAAGAGTGAAGTCTGCTTTTGAGAAGTTTTTCACTGTGGTCTTTTGTGCTGGGGGTGGAGGTGGGATATGTATATCCAGGATGATTAGTTTATGGTCAGATCTCACTAGTGAGGGGTATACTTCCGGTGTGGAGCATTTTGTCCCCATGTTTGTGATGATCAGGTCTAGTATATTATCTCCCCTAGTGGGAGAGGTGACTAGTTGTTCCAGTGCATTTGAATTTATGAATTCCAGGAACCTTTGGGCTAGGATATTAGGGCTAGAATAATGTACCCAATCTATGTTTGGCTAGTTGAAGTCTCCCAGTATGATGGTATTTTGTGATACATTCATATCCTCCAATGTCTTCAGGAAGGCCGAGTGGGGTTCTTGAGATTGGGAGGGTGGTCTGTAACATGCTACCAGTTGTATAGCAGTTTTGCCTATGGTTAGTTGCACCTGTATGGTCTCTGATGCTTCATGTGTTGCTACTAACCTGGAGGTGTGGGTGTCCTTTATGAATATGGACACTCCCCCTCCCTTTGTGGTTCGGCCCGGGTTTTGGGGCCGAAAAGCATGATACGAGGTATAGCCTGGTAGCACTGGGGTGCTCTCAGGAGCCTTGAATCAGGTTTCAGTTACTGCACAGACGTCGATGTTCTCCATGCTGAGGAGTGCATCAAGTGCCTGCATCTTGAGATTTAGACTTCTGGCGTTGTGCAGCATTACCCTTAGTTTTTTTTCCATTTTTGTTTTCTAAGGAGGTCGGTTTGTCTTTTGAGCCTTGCCTAAAAAAGGCACTATGGGGGTGGCAAGAGCCTTAGCCAATATCCGGAAGCCCAGTGGTGACAGGTGTAAGCCATCCCTTGTGAAGCAGCATGGCTTGTCCAACATATCATCCCAGGCAGACAGACATTGGATCCCCTTAGAATGACACCAGTACTTGAGCCAATTGTTAAAGCTGATCATCTTGTCTTTGTATTGTGGTATCATTCTTGGTGAGGGCAAGATGCTGCTCAGGGTCAGGGTCATACCAGCCTGGGCTACATAATCAGAGAGCTTCCTCTATGTCTCTTTTCATGTAGTCCAGGGAGGTACGTCTCAGATCATTCACACCAGCATGGACAATGACGGAGTCATATTTGTACTTGCTTTGGAGTGACCTGAGTGCGTGTGTTATGTGGCGGATCCTAGCTCCCGATAGACAGCTCACAGTCACCCTCTCCTTGTTCAGCCTGGTCAGTGGGACATCAGTGTGTCTGACTATGGAGTCACCTATTACTAGTGTATCAGGCAAGGTGTTTGGCCTTAAGGGCTACGATTGGTCGACACACTGATTTATTGAAGTATGTGTTGCATGTGTTTTGTTTTGAGGTGGTGGATTTTTGGATGTCTGCTTTGGGAGCCTCTGTTGTTTTGGTAAGTTTTTTATTAGAGCCTCCGAGTATGTCTTTGTGTTTTTATGTGTTTGATTTGCAGTTGTGCTAGGTCTATGTGGGACTGGGATTGTTGTCTGTGTGGTTGCCATCTCCTCCTGTCTGGTCATGCCAGCCCTGAGTTGGGAGAGTTCAGCCTCCAGTTTGGCTATATAGTTGCATCTCTCACATGTATTTGTGTTTGTTGGGAGGAGGAGAGGGTTGTCTGTGTACATGAGACAATTGTAGCATTGTCTCAAGATACCCAGATTGACTAGCTGAACTGGAGACAACGCTAGTAATCTACCACTCAACATGCTAGAACAGTATAAGGGAGTGATATACCTTTAAGGGAAGTGGATTTTCACAGGGGTAGTAAGTAGATGTAGTGCTTTACTTAGTACGAGAGTGCTTACTTAGTAGAGAAGTATTGAGAACAAGTGCTAGGCTTATAATACAGTGAGTAGTCTGGTTATACTAAGAGTAGAGCTTCCTTAAGGGAAAATTTGAAGAGCAGACTTGGCAGAGCCAGAAAAAGTTTAACCTTGTTGAACCGGCGCTGCGCTATGCGCACGACTGCGCAAAGCCGTGCAAATGCGGATTTTAAACAGTAAACTACAAAAGAGCTAGAAATGGTCCCAAACAACCAATTACTACAGCTTCTTGTGCTGTGGTCACTTCCCCCAAGGACAGATAGGCTGCTCAAGGCTCCCCACTCCCACTGGTGAGCAAAGAAACTTCCTTCTATCCAAGTAAGGTAATGGACAACACAGGAACTACACCACAGCCCAGAATACAGCAATGCCTGTAAACTGGTCTAAACTAGTCGAGGAAGGCGGGAAAACAAGGATTATTTTTTTTGTTTTATTTGGTAGAAACACACAGAAAATGCAGAAACAGTGATAAATTAGTTACACAGGCTAGCACACTTTAGTGGGCAGCCTCCACAGTTAAATTAAACAAACAAACAAGCAAACTTTCGATCAAATTCGACTAAAATGTAACTTTAAGTGCAGATTTTAAAATAATGCAGCAATCAGTTAAAAACAGTTCAGGCTAGTTCAAGGTAAGCTACAGAAGCTATTTCAAGTGAAAAAAGCAAAGATACTTAAATCCAGAAGGTAGTCACTTTTCTGAGTTCCCTGCTGCTAGGACCACTCTGTAAACCCACGTGGAGCTTGTCTGAGCAGTATAGCCAGAAAAAAACACCCAGAGGCGGATTTTAAACAGTGAACTACAAAAGAGCTAGAAATGGTCCCAAACAACCAATTACTACAGCTTCTTGTGCTGAGGTCACTTCCCCCAAGGACAGGTAGGCTGCTCAAGGCTCATCACTCCCACTGGTGAGCAAAGAAACTTCCTTCTATCCAAGTAAGGTAATGGACAACACAGGAACTACACCACAGCCCAGAATACAGCAATGCCTGTAAACTGGTCTAAACTAGTCGAGGAAGGTGGGAAAACAAGGATTATTTTCTTTTGTTTTTTTGGTAGAAACACACAGAAAATGCAGAAACAGTGATAAATTAGTTACACAGGCTAGCACACTTTAGTGGGCAGCCTCCACAGTTAAATTAAACAAACAAACAAGCAAACTTTCGATCAAATTCGACTAAAATGTAACTTTAAGTGCAGATTTTAAAATAATGCAGCAATCAGTTAAAAACAGTTCAGGCTAGTTCAAGGTAAGCTACAGAAGCTATTTCAAGTGAAAAAAGCAAAGATACTTAAATCCAGAAGGTAGTCACTTTTCTGAGTTCCCTGCTGCTAGGACCACTCTGTAAACCCACGTGGAGCTTGTCTGAGCAGTATAGCCAGAAAAAAATGCCCAGAGGCGGATTTTAAACAGTGAACTACAAAAGAGCTAGAAATGGTCCCAAACAACCAATTACTACAGCTTCTTGTGCTGAGGTCACTTCCCCCAAGGACAGGTAGGCTGCTCAAGGCTCCCCACTCCCACTGGTGAGCAAAGAAACTTCCTTCTATCCAAGTAAGGTAATGGACAACACAGGAACTACACCACAGCCCAGAATACAGCAATGCCTGTAAACTGGTCTAAACTAGTTGAGGAAGGCGGAAAAACAAGGATTATTTTTTTGTTTTTTTTGGTAGAAACACACAGAAAATGCAGAAACAGTGATAAATTAGTTACACAGGCTAGCACACTTTAGTGGGCAGCCTCCACAGTTAAATTAAACAAACAAACAAGCAAACTTTCGATCAAATTCGACTAAAATGTAACTTTAAGTGCAGATTTTAAAATAATGCAGCAATCAGTTAAAAAACAGTTCAGGCTAGTTCAAGATAAGCTACAGTAGCTATTTCAAGTGAAAAAAAGCAAAGATACTTAAATCCAGAAGGTAGTCACTTTTCTGAGTTCCCTGCTGCTAGGACCACTCTGTAAACCCACGTGGAGCTTGTCTGAGCAGTATAGCCAGAAAAAATGCCCAGAGGTGGATTTTAAACAGTGAACTACAAAAGAGCTAGAAATGGTCCCAAACAACCAATTACTACAGCTTCTTGTGCTGAGGTGACTTCCCCCAAGGACAGGTAGGCTGCTCAAGGCTCCCCACTCCCACTGGTGAGCAAAGAAACTTCTTTCTATCCAAGTAAGGTAATGGACAACACAGGAACTACACCACAGCCCAGAATACAGCAATGCCTGTAAACTGGTCTAAACTAGTCGAGGAAGGCAGGAAAACAAGGATTATTTTTTTTGTTTTTTTTTGGTAGAAACACACAGAAAATGCAGAAACAGTGATAAATTAGTTACACAGGCTAGCACACTTTAGTGGGCAGCCTCCACAGTTAAATTAAACAAACAAACAAGCAAACTTTTGATCAAATTCGACTAAAATGTAACTTTAAGTGCAGATTTTAAAATAATGCAGCAATCAGTTAAAAACAGTTCAGGCTAGTTCAAGGTAAGCTACAGAAGCTATTTCAAGTGAAAAAAAAGCAAAGATACTTAAATCCAGAAGGTAGTCGCTTTTCTGAGTTCCCTGCTGCTAGGACCACTCTATAAACCCACGTGGAGCTTGTCTGAGCAGTATAGCCAGAAAAAAATGCCCAGAGGCGGATTTTAAACAGTGAACTACAAAAGAGCTAGAAATGGTCCCAAACAACCAATTACTACAGCTTCTTGTGCTGAGGTCACTTCCCCCAAGGACAGGTAGGCTGTTCAAGGCTCCCCACTCCCACTGGTGAGCAAAGAAACTTCCTTCTATCCAAGTAAGGTAATGGACAACACAGGAACTACACCACAGCCCAGAATACAGCAATGCCTGTAAACTGGTCTAAACTAGTCGAGGAAGGCAGGAAAACAAGGATTATTTTTTTTATTTTTTTTTTTTTGGTAGAAACACACAGAAAATGCAGAAACAGTGATAAATTAGTTACACAGGCTAGCACACTTTAGTGGGCAGCCTCCACAGTTAAATTAAACAAACAAACAAGCAAACTTTCAATCAAATTCGACTAAATGTAACAAGTGCAGATTTTAAAATAATGCAGCAATCAGTTAAAAAACAGTTCAGGCTAGTTCAAGGTAAGCTACAGAAGCTATTTCAAGTGAAAAAAGCAAAGATACTTAAATCCAGAAGGTAGTCACTTTTCTGAGTTCCCTGCTGCTAGGACCACTCTGTAAACCCACATGGAGCTTGTCTGAGCAGTATAGCCAGAAAAAAATGCCCAGAAGTGGATTTTAAACAGTGAACTACAAAAGAGCTAGAAATGGTCCCAAACAACCAATTACTACAGCTTCTTGTGCTGAGGTGACTTCCCCCAAGGACAGGTAGGCTGCTCAAGGCTCCCCACTCCCACTGGTGAGCAAAGAAACTTCCTTCTATCCAAGTAAGGTAATGGACAACACAGGAACTACACCACAGCCCAGAATACAGCAATGCCTGTAAACTGGTCTAAACTAGTCGAGGAAGGCGGGAAAACAAGGATTATTTTTTGTTCTTTTTGTTTTTTTGGTAGAAACACACAGAAAATGCAGAAACAGTGATAAATTAGTTACACAGGCTAGCACACTTTAGTGGGCAGCCTCCACAGTTAAATTAAACAAACAAACAAGCAAACTTTCAATCAAATTCGACTAAATTGTAACTTTAAGTGCAGATTTTAAAATAATGCAGCAATCAGTTAAAAAACAGTTCAGGCTAGTTCAAGGTAAGCTACAGAAGCTATTTCAAGTGAAAAAAAAGCAAAGATACTTAAATCCAGAAGGTAGTCGCTTTTCTGAGTTCCCTGCTGCTAGGACCACTCTGTAAACCCACGTGGAGCTTGTCTGAGCAGTATAGCCAGAAAAAAACACCCAGAGGCGGATTTTAAACTGTGAACTACAAAAGAGCTAGAAATGGTCCCAAACAACCAATTACTATAGCTTCTTGTGCTGTCACTTCCCCCAAGGACAGGTAGGCTGCTCAAGGCTCCCCACTCCCACTGGTGAGCAAAGTTTATTCTAATTAGGTCTTCCATTAGAATTAGTAGTAACTACATATGCTAGCCTTTTTTTATATACCAGTCTGTCACATTCAGAACTATTTTTTTTCCTTCTTAATTATCTGTTCATGATATGATGAGTGAAAGACAACACCCTTATACAATGTATCTAATTAATTTTTAATTTGTGCACACGTGGATTCATTGACCATAGATGCTCATGGAGGTGCATGGTGCCATGTAAGCTTGTAGTGAAGAGACAGCCTATAGCTGCAAAGACAATAATCAGCAGTTCAGGAACACTCCTGAGTCAAGCCCTAAGTTGCATAATCATTGCACTCAGACACTAAATCAGAATGATAAAAACATCACTTGGCTACTTAGATGTTCATTGCACTATTGAAGAGGGTATGAAGCACTGAGTACATACCTTCTACACCTGTGGGAAAGCTAACTGAAAGGGAGGCAAGCACTACTAACTGCTTAAAGTAAGCTAACTGATTAAGTTAAGTGCCAAATTTCTTTTGCTGCAATAGATAAAGAATTAATTGTGATAATAGTGTGTATGAGAATATTTTCACTGGTTGCTATACTTTTGTAACAGTGATAAAGTACTCAGTGAAAACAAGAATTTTGTATGCTTAATAAGAAAGGTAATGGCTGCCACATCCCATAGGAATGCTGTATGGCAGAATTTAAAGGTACCAGGCCAACACAGGCTGGGATATGCTTGGACAGACAGAACAGTTTATATCAGTAAATTACCAGTGTAGCACAGGTTGGGTCTGCTGTTGTATTCTGGCACTATCTCGTCAGTGCCATGATGTACTGCACCCATCTCCTTCTGACATGGTCCTCCTCTGACTCTTCATCTCACTCACCCTTTACTGCCTGCTGTGATGGGAGATGTTCCTCCTACATACAGCTTCCCAGTTATTTGCTTCCCAATATTATGCTGTGTATAACTGAACATTTTGGGAATATTTTAGCACATGTAATAAGGTCATATTGTAAAGCATCACCAGATATATTCTAGCAGTGAATGCATACCTTTAGCAGCCCAAACTCAAACTCAATGATGACCTGGATTTGTGATAGGCTATAGTCGTATCAATTGTCAGTCATGGTCTGTTTTGTGGATTTTCGATAAATGTCATTAACCAGAGCTTCAGAGTATATCCAGCATTGCCAGTAAGACAATAAGATGCTCTGGGAGAAAGTCACCACTCATAAACCACTGGTACAGGCCATGAGTGTGCCATGTGACTGAGTTACTATATCTGCATGCGTGGCCTGCAGACACATTGTAGATAATACTGTGTGCATTACAGACCACCTGCCAGTTGATGGAGTGATGCCCTTTACAGTTCACATACCTTCTTCCCAGCTCACTAAGTTGTGCCTTGATTAAATTGTGGGTAGAGTCTGTGGACATCAGTACCTCAGAGAACTGGGCTATAGCATAGAAATCCCACATGGTGTTTGCTCTCTCATTTTTGGTACCAGGAAACCACATATACTCCTCCAAATATTTTAGCATGCTATTGAAAAACTAATGGCATACTGTGTAGGCAGATGTCTGAGATATCCCTATTGTGTTTTATGTAGTACTTTTGATATTTTCTTTAAGAAGATGAATTTTGGATCTACTATATAATTTAAGTAGTTTCATTCTTTTATTGTAGAGTTTATTTATTGTTTTGAACCATGATCCAGAACTGCTGTCATAGAATCTTGGTGCTTGTTTGCTGAATATTATATTGCAATGTTAGTCTCAAGTCTAGTCATATACCAATGTATTTAAAGATGCTAGTTTCTAGGGAAGTGTTATTATGATTAGGAATAATCCATCTGCTTGGAGATTTTAATAGCTTTTGGGGTATCCCAAAGAGAGTGCCCTTGTCTTTTAGAGTTAAGACAGATTTCTTGACATATTCTGGTGCATGGTAGAAGAGAGAATATCTTCTAGTTAGGAGTTTATGTCTGCCTGTGATTTAACTGACTTGCAGATAATACGCCATCTGTGTACAGTGGAATGAGACTTGTGGGAAGGCACTGGAAGTTTATTAATGTAGAGGGAGAAGAGAAGGGAAAGATACTACTGATTATTGTTGCATTCCATTAGCGAGTAGTGCTGGGACAGGAAGGATGTCATCAATTTTATCAATGAATATACAGTGTGCAAGGAAGTTTTGTGCCATTAGAAGGCTTTAAGTCTTATTCCAGTGGCTAAAAAGGCATTAATGATTTTATGCTCAATTATGTCAAACGTCAAATACATTGGTAAGATCTATAAAGAGCAGCTGTATTAATATGCCTTTATTGCTGCTCATTAGAATGTCAATAATTAGAGCTCAAAGTATTGTCCCTGTACCATATCCAGTCCTGAATCTGTTACTATATCCAGTCCTGAAACTGTGTTGATTAATGGATAGGTGACAAGCAAGCAACAATGTCCAAAGGGTGGGGGGGGGGTGTTACTGTATAAATAAGACCCACCCAGGGGTGTTATGCAGCCCAACGCCACAGGCAGATTCTCCCCCAATTTTTAAACATCTTGAAAAATCTCATTCTGTTCTTTCTTGGAACTGCAGTGCTCATTCAAATAAATTTAATTTAGTTTTTAAATTGTAATTTACTCTGGAGGACAAAATGTTTCAGCACTGCATTATTAAACTATATACTCAAATATAGAATGACTGACAGAATGTACAATAAGCTAGATAGAGAATATTGGTGGTATTACTGTTAGCATTAGCTTTGAAACTCAATTTTTTACCCGTATCTGGATGTTCAAAACTTGCTCCACTATCAATGAGATGACAAAAGTTACAGATATTACAGGGAAAAGTACCATAAGGTACAGGAACTTGAATGGATAATCAGAATGCGGGCGAATATGGGGAAGGGTCTGAATGATAAGATCTCCATCAGACCCATTCTGGTCAATAGACCTTTGGCGAGGTACTATATTCACTGAGTTATAATTGTTTGGGCATTTTTTAGAGTTTTATTTTATTTTTAGAAAACTTTTTAAAAATTACTTATATGTCTTTAAGTGTTATTGCTTTTAATTAGTAGTGATTTGTGATTGGATGCGTCTGCTTTAAATTGTTAGCAATGATGTATTGTAGTTGTTTGATGAAGCGGCTTTGGCTGCAAAAGTGCTCATCTATCTATTTGGAATAAATCTTGGCTTTTAATTGGTGTGTTCTGGTGCCTCCTTTTGTTTTTTGCTGTGTATGGTTATTTTATTGGAGGACCAGTTAGCCTACACCACTATACTATTTTTCTGCTGAGTTATACAAATTACCTTTCATATTATATATGAACAATGGTGGTGAAACATCAGTGCTAACATTTTTTTTTTCTTACACATTGTATGAAAATTTGTTGTGACATGCTTCAAGTTGTACAAATGTGTCTTGAAGAGTTTCATAAGGATCCACTTTTGTTTAACTAGCAAGAACCTTGGCTATGAACTGCATCAGATGGAGACACTCTAGAATGAAGCATGCAAACTGAAAAAAGATACTCCTCAGGTCATAAAAATGAACCTATTGATTGCTGTATTGTCATCACCTTGTTAGCCAGAAGTAAGCTGAATTCCAGAAACTATGCCGTTGTGGATATATAAGAAAAAACAAAGCAGATGCAATTAATTATCAGTTTCACACTGAAAAAAATCTTGTTTTGAAGTTTCATTATGTATTTCAGAAGTCTGACACTGGTTAGCAGTGATGGTCTACTTTTGTTACTTTGGTCACCCTAGGTTTTGACAGACACATTCTTATGGACAGACAATACATCATTTCCTGAACACCAGCAAAGGTAATACTTTTATCAGAGGTCAAAAGTCACTGAATTATGTCACAGCAGACCCTTTATTAAAGTAATATGTTCAATCATGTGTTTACAAAAGTAACGTCAATAAAAAACATCTTAAAAGGACCTGGCATGCAATGTTATAATACAACCACATGAATTTCCATTCATATAGCATTTCATTTCAATCTGTCTTCTTGTAATTATTTTTTCTTTCACTGAATTGTTTCAGTTTTCAAAGCATGATAAGTTTCCTCTGTCTCACACACCTTTAAATAATTTTCTGTGTGTTCTTTGACCCTGCTATGTAACTACTTTACATAGATCTGTTAATTTTATTTCCTATAGTTTTATTCATAAAAATAGCTAGCTTGTGTTAGTCTCAGAATAGTTTCTATAATGTATTTCTCATGAAAGCACATTCAGCTGTAATTCTTCTGTTGCATGCTCTGTAGTCTGTTATTTGTTTTATCAGGTTTACTTCCTGGCTGTTCCTCCATAACAGTCATGCCTGTTTAATTTTAAAAATTAACTTTAATAACTCTTTCTTTACATTTTTGCATCCTAACACTTTCCATTTCCTGAATATTGCCCATGTGTCTTCATCTCATTTGTTCTTGTCATAGAATTCTGAAGTCAGAATCTCCTGGCCTGTATTCAAATTACTTTATTTTATTCACTTATTATTTCTTCATAAAAAAGGGTTAGCCCCAGTTTTTCAAAATATTCATAACAGATATATATATATCTATATATATATATATATATATATATATATATATATATATATATATATATATATATATATATATATATAGATATATATATATATTGGTCTACTTTTCTTTATCGAAATTACACAATCTCGAAAAAGAAAAGTAAAACCCCACTTCTGCAAAAGTGCACTACATAGAAAGTGCACTTTAGCAAAAGCCGATTCACTGAATCGGAAAAAAAAATAAAAACTACTGTAAACACATTTTTGCAGGGGTGCCTAAACCCCCCCCCATGTGGGGGGCTGCACCACCTATACACTCCTACTAAAATATACTAACTCCGAGATCACACTACATTGGGGAAAAGGATATATTTCCTTATCCCCACTGTAAAGTGCTTTGGCGGAGTATCTTTCGCGAAAGTGCACTTTCGATATAGTGCACTTTCACTTAAGTGGGTTTGACTTTCTGTTTCTCGAGGAACTGTGTTTTCCACAAACAGAAGGAGACATATATATATATATATATATATATATATATATATATATATATATATATATATATATATATATGTGTGTGTGTGTGTGTGTGTGTGTGTGTGTGTGTGTGTGTGTGTGCATGTGTGTGTGTGTGTGTGTGTGTGTGTGTGTGTGTGTGTGTGTGTGTGTGTGTGTGTGTGTGTGTGTGTGTGTGTAAAACTTACATTCTAAATTTGGGCTGTTTTCCTTTATTTTCCTTTCCTTCCCTAAACTTTAGTGTATATTTTTTAAAAATCATAGTGCTTTAGCTTATCAACATAGAGAGACATTCATTAAGTCTTTTACTACAGCTTTTAGAAGGATTTAGCCAGCACAGTGACCAGACAATTATGACACAAAGTAGACTGTTATCTAAAGAATTCAGTGGGCTTGTTTCTGATGGCCAGATGGAATAATGAAACCGTATACTGAGAAGAAATAGTTTTGGATTGAAAGGATGCAGAGTAAGTATGGTTTTGCCTGTTAATAAGGTTGTACTCTCATTAGTATGAAGGTTTTACTTCAGAAGAAGGTTTTGCAAATCCACAGAGGCTAAGAATACCCAGAAAAAAAATCAACACCAGATGTTACTGCGCTGCATAGAATCAAATGTAAATATCGTAAGGTCAGTAACGCACTTTTACTAGCAGTTGACCTACATAATGGAACAGTTTTCTAAGTATTTTATGAAAATATACTATTACCAAGTTATAGACTGGCAAAAATGTGTTTCTGACATAACTGGCAAATTTATGATTCTGACATAGATATCAGTTTGCTGTTTAATTTGAAAAATAATGATAATCTCAGGTAACCTGCAATCATTAATACATTTTACTGAGCATCGCATAAAGGTGCATGGCAATTAAGTGATTTAAACTGAAGCAACAAAGAAAAAGGTTTAAAATGCATTTTTATTGAGTATACCAGACACAACTGATATAATTAGACTTAAACAGAAAGGAATTCATGAATTTTAACTATCAGTGTTTAGCTACTAATATATTCTGAATTATGCAAAGGAATCATTATGTTTTTAATGAAAGCCAAGTTCCACTCAGACTACTTTCAATAACTGCATACATCATTTTGCTTTTTAGTAGTATGACCTGTAAGTATGGTTGCTATAGTAATGGGATGTCTTTTTTCTAACAGCGAGAATGATAACGACAGCAGAGGTTAATTACAAATTCTAAAGATACCATTGTTTTAATAAATGTACTTCGTCACCCAATCAAAATTGTCTTTCCTGTAGCATTTAATAAATTCCTGCTCAGTAAACTTCAGAGGAACAGCAGCCAAGAAGGCGCTGCATTCAGATAAAGAAAAGGAGTTTCAGCAATTCATCCATTAAAATGGAAAGGCTTCATCAGTTTATGCCAAGGCTGGTTTCACATTTTGTACATTCCACTTGTGAATGAATTGTGTTATAAATCCTAATATGAGGTAGCCCTCTATTAAAAATGAACTCTCAGTCTAGAATATACTCACTATAGTTCATTTCCCTGTATGTAACAGTTGTTGATTTTCAGGCATAAAAGTTCATTTGAGGCAACTATATTAGTCTCAATAACAGAAAGACAGTACTCAGCATAATCATTCAAGCTTAAGTTAATCAGTTGACCTTGTCTCATGGCATGATTTCTGGTAGTTAATTGCCATTTGCTGTATCAATTTTTAAATAAAACTTTCATCACAGATATGCAGCGTTGTAAGGGTACTGTGAGATTACTGCTATACAAATATGTTTCCATTAAGCTAACACACACAACTTTGATAAATGCAAGATGCTGGTAATTTTGTGCTGAAAACTAACTTCATAAACATTGATATTATCACTGAACCAAATACTCCTTTAGAGGAATTGTGCCTGTGTTAACCTGTATCACTGAAGTGTTTTTTAAACTGTTGATATATTTAACTTCCAATGATCTTTACAAATCTGGACTGCAGATGTATGTAAGGCTCTTACCTGTAATCTTTCAGTTACATGGAAAACAAGTAAAATGATTGTTTTACTCCAGTAGATGTTACAGTGCGAATAGTAGTATCAGCAAACCCAGGAAACTAAAAAGTCTCATAAATGTCTCAGGAAATATGAAGGTATGATTCTGAAAGTTATTGGAAAAGGGAAACAGAAGGAATAATATGTCATATCCACTAACAACTTCTTCTGACTGATAATGTACTATGGTTGTATACTATTTGTAGATAACAGCCCTCTGTAATAGTGCCCAGTTGCTCTTTATTCCTTTTTTTTTTGTGAGAAGTAAGGGTCAGCCAGATCCATAACTCTCAGCTGACCAGATTTTCACAGAATGCTCAGATTTTTGCCTCATATTTTTGATCTGGTCCTTATAAAATCTCTGAGTTTCATGATTTTTGCAGCAAATCCATGAGGATTGACTTCATTAAATAACGACAGGCATCTGAGTTTTAGACTTCATATCCTTCTGAAAATCTATGGTAACACAAAACGTTTTATTCTAGCCACTTTCTAAGTTTATAAGAGCAATATTTAAAATGTGTCCCTATTTTGGGGAGTTGTCCCCCATTATTTTTGGCTGTGTCCACATTTTTGTGCTAAGAGGTTGAAAGATATGGTCAGCCCTGTGCCATCTCTCAAGGCCAACAGCTATAGTCTCAAAAAATATTTATTATGGTAAAACAATCTTTTCTTGTCAGCCTCTTTAACAATGGAATGTGGAATGTATATGTAACAGCTGTGCAAAACTTAGCTGTCCAGCAAGAGATTCACTGACAAGAAAACATCAACAGTAGCTAACTTAACTGCTGGTGGTTTCAGAATATTATGTTCCGTTAATGGGAAATCTGTTATCAAATAAAGAAGTAACACTTCATAGTTTACTGGCCAGAGAAGAGACTGGTGGGGATTTAATAAATTCTGCGTAGGAATAATGTAAGCCCTACACAGAAGGTACCATGGCCATGTCTGCGGCTCCCCCCTCAGCAGCGCATCTTGCTTATTAATGAAGGCGCGCTACTGAGAGAGAGCTGTGTAGCACAGTTATAGAATCAGTGTAGGTGGTGTGTTACAGTGTTTGTAGATTAGTAACACACCCGCTGAACTGTTAAAGTGCCGGATGGCACTTAAATATTAAAGTTAAATATGTTTTTCTTTTTCTTTTTTTTTTTATTTTTGTGTTTGCACTGCATGGCACAGCGCTTAGCAATGGACATGTGCCAGACATCTAAAAATAGAAACCGAATATTTTTAATTTCATACAAAGGTCAAGTTTAAGCATAGCTGGGCGTGTTTGTGTGGTGCACCGTGGTGCTCAGCGGTGCTTAAACATAGCTGAGAGCTACATAGAAATGTTCTCAACATATATGCATAGCTGAATGGTTAGAGCCATGGCCTTCTTTGCAGTAAGTGCATGGTTCAAATGCACCGACAGGCCATTCAGCTTTTATATGTGATAGCAAGATTATATACATTATTTTATTTTTTATGTATGTATTTATTAACATGTATTAAATGGGTTAGACCAGCTGGGTCAGAAGCCCATTTTCAGTGGAGACTCGAGGAGAAAAGCTCCAGTTACACAAAAGTTTACAATACATAAACTTCACGCTCCAAGATAAAATACATTAAAATACATAAGGTCAGGAAATATAGAAGTAAAATACATACACATAATAATAAACTAGTAGTAATGAACAAATAATTTTACTTTATTTTCCTTTTTTTTTTACATGTGGTTTGCCCTTAGCTAAGGTCTGCTAAGCACTGCTAATCCAAGTTAAACAGTACGTAAGCGGGACCCATTTTTGCAGTACTTAGCAACATGCAGCTCTGCTTAGCTGGTTTGGGCACTGCTAATCAAACCCTGTTTAAGCAGGCCTCAAATCAGCTAAGCTGGTTTTTGCACCACTGAGCATTGTTAAACATTGGCTGAGATAAGTGAGTTTGTGTGGTGCTAAGTGAAGTACCACATTTATAAAAATGGCCCAACTGTGACAAAGGGCAGGAAAATAGCCTTACTTAAGTGCAACAGGCCTGAATACAGCCAGTATCTGTTGGAGTTTGATCTTGGAAGATAATATGGCAGGAGTTGAAGAGGGTGCACACTTCTGGGCATAGTGGTGGGGCATTCTGGAGTCCAGGGTCATGGTTGGACTCCTCATAAAGCACTATGGCATCTGGCTGCTGCAGGACCAGTACCAGGGGTCAGAATACAAATCAGAGACCTGGGACCAGTTGGCACGTGAACTCACAAGTGCAACTGGTATTCCCTGCACTGGTAAGCAGGTGTGTCATCACTATGATAACCTGAAGCATGGGAAGGGGGATCTCCTGGCCACTTGGATCCAAGATAACCCAGATGTCAATGTCCCACAAGTTTGTAAGTATAGTTAGCATTGTTTTGCCAATTACTAATCTGCATGTGTGATAGACAGGTATGCATAAGCTGTGTTTCTCTCCCCAGAGTTGCAGAGGAGAGAGCTTGCAACTTGGAGGTCCATGCAGGGCTCCTGGCCTGGTTGGCTGAGAGTGTGATGAGTACAGATGTATCTTGCACTCTATAGTCATATATACAAGAAATAGTACAGTCGTAATTGCCAGTATGTTTTGAGTGTACAGCAATGAATGTGGTCATATACCTGAACTGATATAACTGAGTAATGTCAGGTACAGTGCAATAAAGATGAAAACATAATTAATACCTGATAATGTTAAGGTAAAAATGTTCCTACTGCATGAATAATATTAAGGAAATAAAGTTCAACTAATGTTAAGGAAATAAAGTTCACCTGCATTCATAACATTCAGGAAACAAAGTTTTTACTGCATTACTTGTAGAATTACTTGCATTAAAGGAAGTGTTCATCAGTAATGGATGCTACATGTATACCAATCACTGCACGATATCATCCCTAATAAATGTGTATTTTAGGCTGCTGGTCATGAAATTGAGTAGTACAACTGCTATGATGTAAAAATGGGAATAATACCATGGAATGAATGAAGTCTAGCTAATAAAAAGAATTGTTTTGCTAAACGGTAGATGTTGAACTGTACTACAAGATATAATGCATTATGATATTTGTTCTGCACTAATATTTGAACCTAGAATAAGAATTGCCAAGGTATTGTGTATCTCAGGATTGTCTCCTGTTAACCACTGCATTTCAGCTATATTCATTCCTGATCTTAGTTACACTGCTGCAGGCAAGTATGAAAATGTAATAGCTGTAGACTGCAAATATACCATCTGCAACTGTATATGGGTCAGCTAGCCAAACCAGCACTCCAATATGGTCTGTACACATCACATATAGTTCCACCCACTAGGGGTTAATTGTCTACACCTGCATTCCATGTATTAATGCACATTTCACCTACTATCTCTGTCATGCATGAATCTCAAGTGTCACTGCAGTCTTGTATGACACTCTACCTCTCTTACCAGGTCGCAGTTTGTTACCATGTCAGCCTAGGCACATATCAGTCAATCAATATTTAACAGTAGCTCAATAGCTCAGTTTAATAAACAATATGTATGATGTACATTTTGTCACACACAGACTGGGGTTCAAATCCAGAGACAAGTACTACTAAATATTAATAGAAACTGTTATGTATTGTTAACAGATGTTCTCCCCATAGGAATTACAGATAAATAAATGGCTGTAGTAGCTGTTCAAATGAGTTACTAATTTGTGTGTCCAGATGTACCAGAGTGTTAACAGCTTTACTCAGCAAGGTGATACGACTGCAGTAAATAAAAAGTCAACAAGTACAATACTAATAGAAGTTATTAAAAGAAATAAAACTGTTTAATCTTGGTACTGCTGTATGCCTGGTGAATCTGTGAATGTCTGCTGATAGTCTAACCCCATGCCTGCCAAGGACACCATGATAGCATAACATCTCTGTACTGTGTACAATACATGTCTCTCAAGTGTCACCTGTTATGGACTGTGATCATTGGTGCCAAATCTCCTGGAGACAGATTTAACATATATTTGATTTATGTTAATAGCACAGTCACACTACATCAGTCCACAGTACACCTTCGTACTCATATATGTTCCCCTGACATGTAACAGTTTCCTGTAGCTGTGTACCTATAGGTGTTACAGCTTGTCCCATACTGTCTCATATGAGTAGCTTTTGAGGTATGTATGTGCTACAGAAGCTATAGGGCACTTTTATACATAAAGTCAGGGCAGACCTGTAAATTATATAGGTAGGTACTAGGCTATTTGCCCTAGGGCCTATATAAGCTCAGACAAGAGGTACCCTGGCTTTCACCACCCAAGAAAATTATTTTCATGTGCCACTGTCGAGCAGAGCTGCAGAAATAATCCCTGGGGTGAATTTCCTATCTCCCATCCAATCATATCAGAGTATGTTGCAAACAATATAGTCTATAATGGTAGTAACGGAATGTCTTTCTCTCTCCCCCCAACCCTTATCTGCATCATAATGTATTATTGTAATATATAGGGTATGGCTTACTTTTAACATATGTTTTTCTCAAAACATTATGTTGGGCCTTGTGTTTTATTTCTGTTATATATTACAATGATTGCATACTAACATACCTTGTTGAATTACCTATGTTACTGCCCTTTTGCTGTAACTATTACTGGCATGCTGTAACAACACTGACTGTTGTACTACTTATTGTTGTGTTCCATACACTATGCAATGTTATGTTACTGGGTTAATTGGAACAATCTGGCATGCTGTTATAACTAATGTTTAAATGTCCTGTTCATTACTAACTTATACACTTTAAAAAAACCTCGACACCATAGCTCGACTGGGTAGGCCAGTTCTTGTGGATCCACCTACCCTAACTCAACCGGCATGACATCAGGTCTAAACACATCTGGGACCCAACCTGAAGCTGCCCACTCCACTGTTCCTGCATCACCTATGGGTGAAACTGCTTCAGGGGATGGGCTCCATCCCTCCCCAGGATTGTGCATGGAGAGGGAGTTGCATCCAGTGATAGCTGCCAGGCACAGTGCGCAGGATCATGCAGCAAGGATTTGACAATTGACTGTGTCAGATTGAAGGCAGACTGGCCAACCTGGAGGGCAGGCTGGCCTCAGCGCCCAGCCCCCAGCACAGCCATATTTGGGGCAGTGAATGAGCAGTGGTGACTGCCCATTGGGGTGAGCTCAGTCTCACTGGTGCTGTCTGGGGGCACTTGGGTCTCCAATTTCACAACACCCTGTCCAAGGTGTTTACCCCCCTCATGTGTCATACACTGCCCCTGTCTACTGTCTTGTCTGTCTTGTCTGTTTGCAAATGCTACCTGTCCTACCCAACTTACCTCCCCACCTGTACCTATATCCCTTCCCCAACATTCCACTCTCTCCTTAAAAAAACATATGGGCATCTGTCCCACAAAAAAATATCACCCCATACATAGCTCTCCATTCTTCCCCCATGTACACTGCCCACAATCAATCATTACAGCAATTAATCAACACAGATATGTCACCCACACTCCTCTCTCTCTGGGATGTGAGGCTCCAAATTCCAAATTGTCAACAACATGCACAGCTATTGCTGTACAGGAAATGGAGAGATATGGTCCTTACACCCGTCCTGCATATCCCTACCTGCCTTTCACACTGTTTTTCCCCCTGCTTGAACCCATTTCACCACTTTCTTATCTCCCCTTTTTTCCTTCCATTTTTTGGAAATATTGCAGGTATAAGTGGAGCTAGGCACCGTGCCGCATCACAGTGCATCATGCAAACCCGCTTAAAGCTGCTTAAAACACCTTCTGTTTTTCTGGCTTTGTTATGCACATCAGCAAAATGATTATCCCTGCCAAGTCTCGAACCTGGGATCTCACCAACAACAGTGTAGTGTATTAGCCCACTAGGCCACTCAGCTCTGAGGAGTACTAGGTGTTTCCAAAACATATCTTGAGTATCAGTGATGCACATCAACCAAAAATTCACCCTTGCTAAGTCTCAAATGCAGCACCATGTCAACTACCATATAGTGCATTAGCCCATTAGGTCACTCAGGTCTGAAGGATAGCAGGTGTTTCCATACAAATATCCTCAGTATCAGTGATGCACATCAGCAAAAAAAACCTCACTCCTGCCAAGTCTCAAATCCAGCACCTGTTAACTACAGCATAGTGCATTAGCTCCCTAGGCCACTCAGCTCTGAAATATAAAATGTGTTTCCATGCACATATCCTGAGTGCCAGTGATACACTGCTTGTACCTATAATGGGAAAAATGACAGCATACTTGGCACTGTGATGCAGACACCAATCCAATACACAGCCAAATAACTGTTGATGGATGTACATGAGGCCTAGGATAGCAGGTACAGCTGACAACTGCCCAGACTGTAGCAGAATGTCCACAGTTGTGCCAACTACTTTTGGCATGGTTGTCACAAAACCTATTCTGTGTGCTGAAGTACTGGCAAGTCAGTACAGACTGAGATTGGAAAAGCCTGACAGACAGTGCAGTGTCACACATCATATCTATATGAACACACATGTTCATGCCAATCCCGTGTAACAGACTGTATGCATGCACATGTCTTGCAAATACACCTGCTATAGTATTGACTCAGTAGCTCAATCTGTTACATTCCTGAATGCTTTACATTTGCCACACACAGTCTTGGCTTACATTCCACTCTGTTGCATATCAAGTACATGCTTGTCAAAACAACAAAGAAATGACTGAGACCAGCAGAACTGGTTTATGCTGCTGCAGTCATTGCCATCCATATCAGCACATCAAAGGCCTGTAGGTTGGAACACACTTCACAAATATGTATATGCATCCTAAATGTCACCCACCACTAATTGGATGGCACTATTACATAACATATGTACCTGAGGCACATGCCTCACCTGGACTGTTATGGGTCCCCTCACCTTGGCTATGCTGTGACAACAGAGCTGACACTGCTCCCTCATCAACAAATACATCTTGCTGTCCCCCAGTGTGTTCACAATCCACCGTATGAATCCTGCCCATAATGCAGCAGCTGCAGCCTGCAACATATGTGGAAGTATGTTCAGCTACTTTCTACAGACCTACCATACCTACAAACACCTTGTTCAGGGGATCCACACAACAGCCATACTAAAGGGGTGGGGGGAATGGTCAAGTGAGAGGGACATGTGTCACAGTCTTCCCCTACAAAAATACACAGCTGATAGACCAGCAGCTACTGCAACAGCATGCATATTCTGAAGCAATGGCCGTATGACACCCACATCTGTCTGTCCCCTTACTGACCTCAACCCACATTGTTGAACAGTAAACTGCCATATAATCAGAAAGTGTGTTCACCATGGCCAAACATAGCATGCTAAACTGTGGACATACCGCATAAATCCAGATGGTGGATTGTATGTTTACCTACCCTCTGTGATGCTGTAGTCCCCACAACTTGATAATGTACATTTCACAGGCCAGGAAATGGGTCAAGGCCTACATGCAGGCCTGAAATATAGCACTGTGGTGCCATGCCATTGGCTAATGAAAATGCAACTCAACTGTTCTGGATGCAGTAAGAAAGTATGAGCCAAAGATTGGTGCACAGGCAATCACCTGTTTATGAGCATTACCTACAGAAGGCAAACTGCTGTCTATGGTAAACTGGTCTGTGACTTTCTTTATGAAGACAGACTGTGAGAACATAAACATTATACTACAGGATTTCTGCACATAAAGGAGAACAGCACTATACCAGGTATGTAATAGAAGTCCCCATGTAATGGGACACAGATGGGAGGATGCAGTTAGGGATTACAACAGTAGGTCTGTAGTACATATCCCACAATGACATGTTGCTATTAGTCAGCTGCCCAGCACCTACCGGCTTCCTTGTTAGCTCTGTCTGCTGTGACATAGATCACAGTTCTAGCCCTCTGAATGCCTCCAACAATGGTCGGATCATGTACAAATGCTACTGGATTGTGTTGTACACAGTAGAGACACTAAGTACTGGTGGATACAGCTAGCATATCACATGATGTACTGTCAGTCTGCTCCTGTCAGTCTGCGAATGTCACACAGGCATACTTCAAACATTGTGCAGGTGTCCCTGACTGTTCCTGATGTACTCTAGCTAGGTCACTGTGTTCTCCACATTCATATCTCATCACCTGAGAGCTATACCTAGCATACATGTTGACTTCCTGCAGCAGGATAGCAGATTATAGGCACTAGCAGTGAGGGAACACAGGCCCAGCCTCAGTGACAGAGTGTATATTACGAGCATACAATGTAAGGGAATGAATATATAGTACCAGATATTAATGTACCATGACTGTTTTCAGAGGGGTCTGGCATGTGACAGCCAGATTCCACACAGTCTGTAAACAACCATTACTTACTGTACAACTGTTTGCCAGACATCCACATTTATCTGGCAGAGGGTCCACATATATCAGGCAGATGTACACATTCTGCAAACATCTGTGTACTGCAGATGTCAGACAACTACAGAAAGGATACTCTACCATACATTTGCAGTGCTGTCTGCCATTGGGTCGCACACATGTTGCTGGACTGGCCCCATACACTTGTAGTACCACTCACCTATTTTTCGGATGATGGCTGTATGACATGGCACTGGGAGGTCACCCATAGGGAACACACCACAGTAGTTGGAAGTGATGGGTGTGGAGACATAGCAACACAGTGCATCACAGCACACAGGGCCATAATCATTATACCTAGGATCATAGGAGGTTACTAGACTATTGGTCCTGATCCCTCAAAATCCTAGCCCAGAGTTTAGCCCATGTTTATGCAAGTCAGCACCTGATGCCTGAGTCCAACAGGGACACAGGTGGTATCCCACGGGTGTACATCCTGTGTACCATCCAGTTATCCAGGCATTGCTTAAAAAGGGGTAAAGAGGTACTCTGCCTGATGTGGACAGGGTGTTCAGTCCACAGGTGGGTGAGTGTGTGGGACGCACATCTGACCCACCAACAACTCCTGTTGCTGTCACAGACCAGGTTGAGGGTCTGTGTGTGGGTTTCTTGAGTGGAGCTTGACTTGCAGATGTGCATTAGTCCCATCAAGGTAGATCACCTCGTATGCCCCACAGAGGTCACCTATGAGGAGTCTGTATGAAATTAGGTAGAGGGATAGGGCTTCTAGCCTATCTGTGTATGTTAGATGTTTTTGGCCCTGGTAATCCCTGGTGATAAACCTCTGTGGTCTCCCCAGCTGCTACATGCACTTTGTGAGGTACATGACAAAAGAGCATTGTACTCAATAATGGGCCTTATTAGGGAGGAATACAGGGATATTATGACCCCCATGTCCCTGGATGAGATACCCTTACACATGATGTGGCCATGTAGAAGGCTTTCCTTCCAAAGGAAGCAACAGGGTGGTCAAATGACATGGTGCCATCAACCTGTGTGGTGAAATCCCTCACAACCAATTGCATGCTTAGGATGTTGTTTGTAATGTGATAATTTGTGGGGATGTCACTTGCCCCAAAGGGGATGATGCTGCATTTTGTGATATGCAGCCTGAGGCCATGTATCTGGCAGCACTCATGTGTCTGTGTGAGACCATTTTGATGGATGTCCACATCACTAGGTGATTTGGTAATGACACCCAGTATCCACTCTTCTGCACATGTGGTCGGCCATAGGCCACTGGTTGTACCCTTCACCTCAGAAGAGTGAATCACACATAATAGAGGTGCCAAGACAGAAAACTGGATTACACCACTAGTTATGGGTCTACTGTTTTAGGTGGCTTCCCTTATATTGAGTAGGTGGGTGCTGTCAGTGTGCCAGTGCGCTACCCATCTCGCAACATATGTATTGATGCCTAGTTATGAGCGTATATCTATTATGGCCAAGTGGGGAATACTGTGTAGGTCTTTGGCCAGGTCAAGGTAGGCAGTGTGCACTGTCTCCCTTCTTCCATGGCTTTGGTGACTGTGTCAAAGAAGTCAACAAAATGTAACAGACATGATTCCCCCTTGACAAAGCCAAACTGTGTGTGATTGAGTGTGGGGAGGTCGCCAATGTCCTTGTTAATGAGGTTCATGATAATCTGTTCCATGGCTTTAAAGATCAGGCTAGTTAGGCTGATGGGTCTATAATGTGCCAGATTGGTGGATGCTCCCCCTTAGTGTAAAGGGATGACAGTGGGTGTCCTCCACTCAGCTGGGACAAAGGCGGTATTCAGGCTTTGGTTGAATGCAGTGCCTAATGGTGCTGCAGGTTCATGCTTGTGGTCATGTAGGGTCCTGCAATGTCATCAGGTCCCATGGGGGCTGTATCCCATGACTTTGAGATGGCAGTGATGATCTGTTTCCTAGATATAAGGGGAAGGGGGCACATACCAGGGATTTCCTAATGTACTGATGGGGGGACAGGGGGTGAAGCTTTCACTGACTGTCAGGCAGTAAGTGTGCTATATCTGCAGCACTTGTATATGCGGTGTCCTTGACTACTACTTCTAAGCAGATCTGGGTGCTTTCTTTGAGGTTGCAGACATATGTGAAGGAGATATGACTGTCTGTAGTGGACGTCACCAATGTGGGCTCAGAGTTTGCTTTGCAGGATTTCAGTAGTGCTCTTATTTGCTTGTTCAGGCTAAAGAGACATTGCTTCAAACTGGGTACCTGCTCCTTCTTGGTGTTGGACAGCAATATTTCACTCCTGTTATTGAGTCTATTTACTGCAGATGTCCACCAGACAGAATTACTTATCCTTGCAGAGAATGATGTAACCCTGTCTGTTATACCTGACTCCATGCATCTATACAAATGCACGTGTAGTGTTTTGGTGTATTTGTGGACATTGGTGCCAGTTCCTACAGAGGGAGAGGGTGCTGTGAAGGTGTTTATAACATCCCTCAGGAGGCTGTAATCAACTTTGGAGATGTTTGTATGTCTGACCCTAGCTAGATGCATATTGTGAGAGATGGTGACTGCAAATGTGACCACTTTATGGTTGGTTTTACCACAGAGGATGATACTGTAGGGATGCTGCAATGGTTACCCATGTTGTTTAATATCAACTCCAAGAGATGTTCACCTCATGTGGGGGTAGCAACTAGTTGTTCCAAGATGTTTGCATTGGCAAATTCCATGAATCTTTGGGCATTTATGTGCTGGCATGAGTACTTCTTCCTATCTATGTTTGGGTACGTAAAGTCACCCAGGATCAGACTACAGAGTCGAATCCTGATAGAGTTGAACAGGTCCATATTGGCAGAATGGATTCCCTGGTCACATGTGAGGGCCAGTAGCTAGACAAGATTTGAATAGGAGTCTTGGCAGTAGTTAACTGCACCTGGAGTGTCTCCTGTATGTATTACTGTTTGGCCAGCCTGGAGGTGTGTATGTCTTCCATATATAGTGAAACCCCACATCCTTTGCCTTTACTGTCCACACCTTGGGGTCTGAGTGTATGATAGGATGGGCGACCATGTAAGGCTGGGGTGCTCTCTGCAGCCTTTAACCATGTGTCTGTGACTGCACAGATGTCAGCATTGTGCAGGGTAATGACTGCTTGCAATGCATGCAGATTCATGTTTAGACTCCTAGCGTTTAGCTGCATCGCCTTCAATTTGTGATATGTGGAAAGTTTCATGTTGGTAGTGTTAACATCACCACATTTCCTAATAAAGGCAGATGGGGTTGGCAAAAACCATGGCCTGAAGCCTGAAGGCCAGGTGAGAGAGAGATAGAGGCCATCTCTTGCAAACCATCGTGGTCTGTTGATCATATCATCTAGGTACTGGATCTTTCTGGAATGGCACCAGGAACCAAAGCAATTGTTAAGGTGAAGCATTTCCTGATTGCATTGCAGCGTCATTCTGGGTGAAGAAGACTGCTGCTTAAGGCTAGGGACATACCTGCCTGGGACACATAATCAGTGGGCTCAATCATGCCTCACATCATATAGTCCAGGGAGGTATGTCCCAGATCAGGCATGCCAACATGGACTATGACAGACTCATAATAGTACCTGTTGTTGAGAGACAGCAGAGCGTATGTGATATGGCAGATTCTGGCACCTGACAGACAAGCAACCATGACCTTCTCCATATACAGCCTGTTGAGATGTACATCTGTGTGTCTCTCAATGGAATCTCCTATGACTCTCTGTGTTTAGGGGGTCGACGGTGATGTGGTAAACAGTGGGGCCATGTATTTGCCTAATGGTATGATGATACAGGTTTTTGCATTTAGCTTGAGGCCAGAACATTGGCACCAATCTGTAGTTGATGTAAGACCCTCTTGCAGTATGTTAACATCATTTAGGGAGTCACTGACAGCACCCAACTTACAGTTGTCCACAAACTTGGTCAGTACCTAAAAATGTAGGTGGTGGCAGGTAGCCTTCATGCCTGCATACATGTGGGTTATTTGGGGCAGCAGCTACTCACAGGGCCTCAAAATGTATACATATTGTCCACACATAGGCAAGAAACTCTAGGGTTGCCACCTTATCAACTGCCCAATGTGGGACACATTTCGTAGCAACATGAGAGTTGCCAGGAGAAACTATACCCACAACGAGTGCTATGGACACAACCTCACTTTTTTGACAATATAACAGCTTAGTTTTATAGAAATTGCCTTGCTTATGCTATTTCCCATAAAATGTTGAAGTTTGTGCTGTAAAATGACTGTTTTATTGAACTATTAGATTAATGAAGGAAATGTCTGTTGTCTTACACTCTCAGGACTTATGTACTGTTGTTTTTACAGGACACACATGTCCAAACATGGACTGTAACTTGTCACTCACACACACACACACACACACACACACACACACACACACACACACACACACACACACACACACACACACACACAAACTGCCCTTGTTGATAATAGAACCCCTACCTGTCTAGTTGCACATCCTATAGTGCCACAGAGCTTATGTGCTTCTGGAGTGTCTGCCACTACTGTTCAGGTGGATGATCTCTGCAGGCACTGTAAAGGTTGCCAATGGGTGGGTTAACAGGTCCTTAAAATTTTATAACCGTTGTACTCATACACAGGCAAAACATCCACACTACTACAAGGGGATATGCTTACACACACACATAGATACACTCACAGAGATAGCAGTTTTGAGAGCAGAACTCCTACTGATTTAGTTAAATATACTAGAGTACTACTTAGGTATCACATGCACCATGGAGCTAGTATGTTTGGAGAATGTCTAACTGTGCTTCTAAGGTGAATGACATCAGTAGGTCCTGAAAAGATTGCCAATGGGGAATTTGCAGGCCCTTAAAATTGTATAACCATCACAGACAGGCAAGACAGCCACACTGCTGCAAGGGGATATGCTTACACACACATTCACAGAGTTGGCAGTTTTGAAAATAGAACCCCCTACCTATCTAGTTATGTACATTACAGTATTATGTATTTATCACATGCACCACAGAGCTAGCATGCTTCGTGAGTGTCTAACTGTGCTTCTAAGGTGGATGACATTGTAGGCCCTAAAAGGTTGCCAATGGGGGGGTTAACAGGCCCTTAAAATTGTATAACCATCACACACACACAGGCAAGAGAGCCACACTGCTTCAAGGGGATATGCTTACACACACACACACACACACACACACACACACATGCACACACATGCACACACAAACACACACACACACACACACACACACACACACACACACACACACACACACACACACACACACACACACATACAGCTACAGAGTTGCCGGTTTTAAGAGTAGAACCCTACCTATTTAGTTACATACATTATAGTACTACATACTTAGCACATGCGCCAGAGAGCTATTGTGCCTGAAGAGTGTCTCACTGTGCTTCTAAAATGAATGACATCAGCAGGCCCTGTAACGTACACCAATGGGGGGGTTAACAGGTAGGCACAGGCCTTAAACTGTATTTGCATTGGACACATATAGACAAGACAGACACACTGCTGCATGGGAATGTACTTACACAGACTCACCACTGTTGGGATTAGAACCCCTACCTATCTAGATGTATATACTATAGTGCTACATACTTATCGCATGTGCCACTGAGCTTATGGGCTTGGAGAGTGTCCAAATGTGTTTCTAAGGTAGATGACATCAGCAGACCCTGTATAATATGAGAAATTTGGGGGTTAACAGTTAGGCATAGGCCTTAAAATGTATTAGCATGGCACACACATAGGCAAGCCAGACACACTGCTGCAAGGGGCTATACTTAGGCACACACACACACACACACACACACACACACACACACACACACACACACACACACACACACACACACACACACACACACTCACAGAGTTGCTGTTGTTGGGATTAGAAGCCCTACCTATGTAGTTGTATACACTATAGTGCTACATACCTTTCATATGCGCCATTGAGCTTAGATGTTTGGAGAGTGTCTCAATGTGCTTCTAAGGTGGATGACATCAGCAGGCCCTATAAACTAAGCCAATGGGGGGGTTAAGAGATAGGCATGGGCCTGAAAATGCATTAGCATTACACACGCATAGACAAAACAGGCACACTGCTTCAAGGGAATATACTTACACAAACCTATACACACACTCACAGAGTTGCCATTCTTGGGATTATAACCCCTACCTATCTAGTTGTATAGAGTATAGTGCTACGTACATATTGCAAGCACCACAGATCTTATGTGTTTGGAGAGTGTCTGCCACTGCTGTTGGGGTGGATGTCATCATCAGCTGTTGACAGGGAGGCCACTATTGTGGAGGACACTAGTCACAGGGCCATAACATAATTGACCATTGCACAGACATAGGCCTGTTGGGCATGTATATGATGCTGTATGTGGAATATCTACACAAACACACACAAGGTGGCTGATGTAAAATTAGAACCCCTACCGACCTACTAATACACACTACAGGTCACCATACTAGTTGCACATGCCACTGGTAAGAATTGGTGTGCAAGTGGCTGCAGCACTACATCACACTATACCTTTTGTGTTTGTGTGTGTGTGTGTGTGTGTGTGTGTGTGTGTGTGTGTGTGTGTGTGTGTGTGTGTGTGTGTGTGTGTGTGTCACTCTCCCCCTTTGTCTGTTTGTCATTTCCCTCGCTTAGTGCAGTGGGTTTGCTGCCTTGGGGCCTACTGCATATATGGGGCAGCCAGTATTGGTCTGAGAGCTCCTGTTGTCCCACATAGCTGTCAGTTGTCTGCAGGTTTCCCAGTCACCCACTCTATTCCATAGCATACATGCAGCAGGTCCATACATATGCTACCATAGTCTAGTACCCCATATATTTGTTGTAAACAAGAGTGACTTACTTTGTGCCTGCAGCAGTTGAGATCACAGTGTTGCAGGGATGACTCTGTCAAATGCATACAGTACACAACCAATACATGGTAAGGTACAGGTTGTGTGGTGTGGCTATCATCCTTTTTACTGTGCATGTGAGTCGGAGTGAGGTGTCATTCCCTAGGCCCCTAGGATGACAGTGCATATGCTATGCATTGCCTCTTTGCCAAGGCCAGGGCATACTGGGCACACCTATGTCTGCCTATAGGGACAGGCTCAGGGGGTTCCTCCTCCAAAGTCCCCCTGTGCCTGTGGGGACCTTGACACTGGTGGGGCCTATGTGTCCCTTCCCTGTGATGTTCCTGCCACAGCTGTTTCTGCAAGATCATATTGTGTAGCATGGCACATACTGTGAACATATATATTAAGAAAAAACTAAATTCTGCCTATAAAGTATTTATTAATGGATACCTGCAATTCTTTTCATATATATGGAAATTTATCAATGTTTACTCTCATTTAGAAACAGGAAATTGTAGTTTAGCATAATTAAAGCAAAGATGAAGTTAAGGTATTCCTTCTTCACCGTATGATCATCTGCATTATGGACTAAGCTACCTCTTACAATAATAGAATCTAAAAATGTTAAAAAGTCTAAGCAGAAGCTGGACATATAGGTAGGAGACAAGTTACATGATATGAATTTACAAGAATTAATGTTCCTAGATAGTCATCAGATCTGAACATAATAAAAAATGTATGAACTTAGGAGGTGCTGAGAGCAGAATATTGAGACTATACTTTTTTGTTGTGTCTTTTGGCTTTTCCCGGTTAGAGGTCGCCACAGTGGAACTCCGGTCCACTAATGATTGGTAGTTGATTTTTACGTGCCGAGTTACCAGCCCTGATGCACAACCTTCAACGAAGGTACGCCCATTCATGCATGTCTCCACACAGAAGACGCTCTAGCTGAGAATCGAACCGGACAGCATCTTACTGTGAGGTGACAACGCTACCTAACACCTAATATATTATATTGAAAATATTGTATAGTACTGCTATTTGTATAATGGTCAGTCTTACTATTACTATATATATATATATATATATGTTGCCCACCGTTCTGTTAAGTATTTGATCTAAACAGTGAATATTGCATTTTTATTTCTGGTCACTTGTCTAAGATTTGACATGATTATGGTCTCAAGCTAAAATATTGTTTCATCTGCACAGTGAAAGTGATGACTGATAAGACCGTCATGTGAACTATTACACCTAACTCATTCAAATGCATAGCACCTTTTTGAATTATTTCTTTTAACACACATAGCTTCTTATGACATCATGACCTTTTTAAGGCAAAATTCCTTAACTAAGAGGCTTAGCTATTAATATAGTCAACATATGAAAGGGCAAGGTACAAAAACAAAAATGAACCTAAGACTGTTATTTAGGATGCAATGCAATGGCGATATGAACCACTCTTTGTCACTTGTTATTCATACTGTCATATTTGTGCTCATATTTTCATAACTGAGTAAGCCACCTTTTAAGTAGAGTAGTGTGAAATGTCATGTAGGAGACAGAAGACTACACTGTCATGGTGCATGTATAAGGCATGGAGATATTGCTAGCTATTTGCTAGTAATGATGAAGATATACAGTATTTCTATATGAGCATTAATATTTCTAAAACCAGCTGACTTACAAACCATAGCATAATATCAGCTGAAACATCAGGTATGTTGGAGAAAATTGTCATTGATACTTGTATTATAAGGTCTACAGCTTGAGAGATCAGAGATCAGTGGCTGATGTTACTGATTTTTACCAAGTAATGTCTACAGTGGCTAGGTGGTTGTTCATTAAGGTGACCTGCATGGGAACACCAGATAATTTAAAGAGTATCTCATTATCAGACAACATACAAATGTGTGCACATTTTCCCCAAGTTATAAGCTACACTACAATGTACATACCAGCTAGGCATAACAATCTGACCTTGTTCGCTCTGAAAGTCAGAAGAGGTGCATGATACAGCAGAAACAATTATATATGTCAAGGACAAAAAGTGATGTTAGGCAGCTTGTTTATAGAATAGCTAGATAATGATCCAAGTGTCCTGTATTGGGACAAAGGTAGGACTTACATTAGGTTTCACTAAAAGATGTTTCTCTGGCAGAGTTTTGTTCTTAATGTGCAGCTTTCTAGGTAGCAGAAGCTAGAAACAGAGCTCTACAAAGCTGGCCACACAGGATGATGTAAATATATTTACATGCATTCCATATAGCTTGGTTGCACAATTTAGTAGGGCACCCACATGGAGTTGTTTAAATTGCTCATGATTCTTTTTTGTTAGGTCAACATTTTTATTCAGCAAAGCAGCATATTATAACAAATCACACAAGCAAAAAAATCAACACATTAACTTTATAGCACTATTATGAAAAGTACTCCATGATAATTAAATATTTAAAAAAATGTTCCTATTTTTCAAGTTCCTTTATCCTTAGTACCTGATTTTCAATCAATCATTTATCCTAGTGTAACTTGCTGACAGTTTAAAGTTGAGCAGGCACCCAACATAACAGATGTGGTTAGATAAATAACTTCCATACCTATCATACTCTTAGCTTACTGAGCAGTCACTGTCTAACTCATCATATCTCAAACTAAACTCTGGGGAACCCATTTGTTTTTCATGCTGACTAAGCACTCAGTCTTTAGTATGATTAACTCCTGTTTATTAATTTCATTCATAAACTAAAAAAGCACTAAGAACGCCGACAACTTCCAGAGGGTAATGTTTATTAAGACATCGAGGCAATAGTACAATACACTAAAGACAGTCCATTAATGCTTGACAATTCACTACATTTTCATCAAATAAACTTCATCAGATGCACAAAACAAAATGAAGACACGTCTCATTTTATATCAGGTCAACCCACCAAATCACCAATGAATGAACAATACTAATAGCAATTAATTAAAGGATAACAATGGGATTCTATTATTAAATGCTCAACTTCTCTGGCCTTTTTCTCCCTACTGTCTGTGCTATGAATACATAACAATACAGCATTTAAAATATTTTAAATTGTTTGTCTCCACTAGAACAGTACCTTACTGTACTGTGGTAGTTTCACTTTCAAAAATGTTTTATTCCACCCTGGAAAAGCTTGCTCCAGTCTCCAATTCATTGATGTCATCAAGGCCAATAAATACAGGTAGTTTTCTGGCCAATTCCCTCCCCAAACTGACATCACCATGACCATCCTAAAATCCCACCCATGCTGTGATGTCACAGCTTCTTGGTCCCTCCCCTACCCATACAGAAAGTAAAGTCTAGAACAAGGAAAAAGTACATGAGTCAAGTCTCCTGCTGTGAGCTGTCAATCACAGCAGGTAACAGCTCAAATTACCCTTAGCACTTTGACAGTTAGGGAAGTTAGGTGTGAAGGGGATGGGAGATGAGTCAAACTAGTAGAATTCATGCTTCACAAAAGACTGCAATTTAGCCATTCTAAAAAGAAGCTGCAGTAAAAAGCACTTTTAAAGTCTGTTTTATTGTATTTTCACTGTTTGTGTTTTAAGTAGTCATTGGACGACATGGAATGTTACTGAAAAATAACTGACTGAAAGACAGCAGTGTATGCATGTAAGATCAATGCAGTGACGGGGGCTTTAGGAAGAAAGAGGCCTGCGTGATGTATTTTTTTATACAGACAAGCACTGCATTGTGGAATACCGAGAGATAGAGTAAATAATCAGAATAACTTCAAGATGCCAGACACCATGTGGTCAGACTCAGAAATTAGATAAAAAATATAAAAAAAATGTAAATATTCCCCGAGTAGTGTTAAAATGCAGGAAACACCAAACCGTGATGAAATAAACATATTTTTGAGTCTGTGGGTGTGGTGCTCCATTAAATATTATAAGACAGAAATGGAAACGTCATGATCCACAAAATAACCTATATAAAATATAAAATGCATTGTAAGTGCATATCTACATCACTCTACTCACTGAGATCAATCAAAAACAGGATAGTATTATATTAAAATGCAATAAAAATAAATACATGGTAAATGTGTAAAATAAATCAACCCTGTCCAAACTATTAGCATCATCTACTATCCTAACAGTAATAATAATATAAAGAGGTTTACTGGCAAATAATTTTAGAAGCCAATATCTCCCTTGCCCCTGTATTGAAGCTAAGGGCAGCTAGACATTAAATCTTATAATTGCTTATAGTGACTGGGTTCACCCAATAACACATTTTATAAAAGGTTTTGTTTCAATTAATAATATTTTCAATAATTTTTCCAATGTCTTAGAACATTCTAATATATTTTACAATATTTATAATATTTTATTTTATAAATTTAATATTTAAAATTAAAAGTTTTTTCCCTAGCACATTTTAACATTTCCAGATGTGAATTCTGATTTATGATAGTAGAAGGTGCTATTAGTGTGGATACAACTGATTTATTTTACACATTTTCCATGTATTTATATTTATAACATTTTAATATAATACTATCCTGTTTTTGATTGACCTTAGTCAGTAGAGTGATATATAAATATATATATATATATATATATATATATATATATATATATATATAAACAGATAGATATGCACTTACAATGTATTTTATATTTTATATAGATTATTTTATAGATCGTGACATTTCCAATTCTGTCTTATAATATTTAATTAATTGTAATTAGTGTTGTTCATTCAATGGTGGTTTGGTGGGTTGACCTTATATACAATGGGATATGTCTTCATTTTGCTTTGTGCATCTGATGAAGTTTATATGAAAACATAGTGAATTTTCAAGCATTAATGCATTGTCTCTAGTGTATTTTGCTATTGCCTCACTGTTTTAATAAACATTACACTCTGGAAGTGGTTGGCAATCTTAGTGCATTTTTAGTTTATTAGTTACCTTTTAGCACTGATTTGCCCTTTTATTTGTAGTATGTCAGTTTATGTTTTGGGGATCACACTGGCTTCTTTCTGGGAAGTATGTCATCTGGAAGTGGGGATTTAGGTGACTTCAGGACATTTATTGGCCAACTTTCCCACTTGGTGGAGCTCCTTACGCCAATTTGTCACTCAGCTGCCTCATCAGTTTCCAATTCTGTAAAATCAAAACAGATGCTATGATTACAGAGACTGCAAGCACAAACTGAATAATATATACACTTTATTCTACATGCAAATAAAAAAACACATGAACGCCTTGAATACAACCATGCGTTTTCATCCACACAATTCAGACTTCATCAGATTTTCGAGTGCTTCCACTTGTTCATTTACTACTTTCCAATTCTGTGTTACTGGGCAACCAGGAAGCGTGGCAGTCCTTTTCAAGTGGTGTTCATTGTAAACATCCAGGAAGGAGGAACAACGCTTTATCCATGCAAAGGGAAGTTAATATGGACCCTGATGTAGATTTCAACATGACACCGTGGATTTTGGCTCCCAGATCTAGCAAGAATTCCAGATGGGAGCACAATGAGAGTGCCACTACATGAATGGAAGTATTTCAAGGTGACTGTTCTTCCAATGATTCTAATGTACTTTGTGATATGGATTTAAACACTTGGTTGGCAAAAAAGTTTAGTTTCATTGGTAAATCGTCACTGGACATGGATATGTTTAATGACAGTTATTCTAACAATCTCCAGCATTTGCAGTCCTTTTATTAAAATATAGGATTTTAAATCTTGACAGTGTAGACTTGAAAGAATGTATCAATGCTGGTATTATACCAAAAGGTCTTAGGGTATGGAAGTACCCTAATAATGTATATGAAGGCTCAGATTTCCATAAAGATTTATATTTATTTTTGACAGAATAGGCATGGAAATCATGACAGCCTTAATTAAGAACAATGAGAAAGAGCTGGATAGCATTTTTATGCAAACAGATGGTATTAATCAAAAAATTGTCAGTGATTTATTATTTAAGGTGGAGGAACACAGGAATAAATATCTTGCTATTAGGGATTATGTTGATAAAAAATGTCATAAAATTTTTAATAGAAAAAAAAGAAATTGGAGAGGGATAGGAGTCTAAACAAAAGGATAGGAGTCTAAACAAAAGGAGACTAAACAAAAAACTCCACTCCTTAGAAGCTCTCTTTACCCCAGAGAATGCTGATGTCTGTGTTGTCACTGAGACAAGGTTTAAAGCTGGGGACAGCAGACCAACAGTGCAAGATTATAATGCCTTCCACACATTTAGGCCGGCTACTTCACAGGCAGGGACTAAAGGTGGAGGTGTCTCTATTTACATCAAAAATAAATATACATGAAGGCTTGTCAAACAGGACAATGCACTTGAGCTGCTCCATGATCAAATCACCATAGGTAACATCCATTACCATTTCCTAGCAAGCTATAGGTCCCCCTCTATGACCCAGGAAACCCATACCATGTATTTTAACTTATTAGAAAAACTAACCATCCAACCCAATACCATATTCATGGGTGACTTTAATTACCCCACTATTAACTGGGAATCCTATACGACACCAAATGTACATGCACAGAGATTCCTTGATTTTGTAAACACAAACTCCCTGGACCAGATAGTTAATACACCGACCAGGGGTGCAGCCATACTGGATCTGGTCCTCAGTAACATGGGAGACTGATGCACAACCCCTACTGTAATGCCTCTCCTGGTACGGTCAGACCACAAAATGGTCTCCTTTGAAGTAAAAGCAAAACCTGGACCCCCAGCTAAACCTTGAATAGGCAAGAACGATTCTAAGGTTTACCTCCTGCTATTAAGTCAGAACCTGGCAAAAGTTCAAGCCCCCATAAACCCTGAGAAAACTGCTGCCTATGCAGAACTGTTCACAGAAACCCTGTACCAGCACGTTAATAGCTCCATAGAGGCAGCTGTACCCACCAGGAACACATACAAAACTAACTCAAAAAACAAGCCACCCTGGTGGAATCACAAAATCATTAGGCTGTATTACTGAAGGAAGATATTCATGGCAAAAATTAGGAGGTGCAGCACCCAGAAGGATAAAAGCACTCTCATCAAACTAAACAAACAACTCAGAGGACAAATATTGTCTACCAAAGCCAAATTTGAGGTAAGTTTGGCCTCCCAGGCCAAGGACAACCACAAAGTATTCTTTAGCTATGTCCGCAACCTCAAAGGCAATACACAATTGTGTGCAGAGCTCATTGCAAATTGAGCCACCTATACTGAACCAAAAGATATAGCAAACCTCCTGGCTTATAAATTCAGCTCCAACTTTACCCCTTTCTCCCCCTCAACCTTTCCTCGGGAAATATCACCAAATATAACTTCCCCCTACTATTGCTAGGGAACAGGTCATTAATGCTCTCTCTAAGACCAAGAACACTGCATCAATGGGCCCAGACAATATCCCAAGATGCCTTCTAAATAGCATGAAACATGACTTATCAAGGCCTCTGGAATTACTATATAACTGTAGCCTCCAAACGGGCTTCATGCTTCATGAATGGAGAAAGGCAACAGTCATTCCTCTGCACAAAGGGGGGCCATCTACAGACCCTGGAAACTACAGACCCATAAGTCTCACTAGTCTTATATGTAACGCCATGGAAAGAATTATCATGGAGATGATAAACAGAGATATAGTAAACCTCCAGACACTGTACCCAACCCAGTTTGGTTTCTTCAGGGGCAGATCATGCCTACGCAACCTGGTGGACTTCTTTGAGAAGGTCACCAAAACAATGGGTGAGGGCAAAATCATTCATGCTATCTACCTTGACCTGGCCAAGGCATTTGACACAATACCCCACTTGGGCATTGTTGACAAACCTAAGAGGTTAGGTACAAACCTGTATGTCACCCGGCGGATAGCCAACTGGCTCATAGACAGACCCAGGAAGTTAGAATTGGGGAGTTCACCTCTACAAAGAGGCCAGTCACAAGTGGAGACCCTCAGGGATCAGTCCTTGGACTGCTCCTTTTTTGGCATTAACTTCTCAGAAGTCAAGGCCAATGTCAGTGGTCTCTGGCTGACTAAATTTGCAGATGATTGCAAATTATGATCTATCATTGAATCTCACACTGACACAAATGTTCTGCAGGAGGAGCTGACACAGACAAACAATCGGTGTCAGAGGCATGGACTAAAACTAAGTACCAAGAAATGCATAATATTATCCTTTGGGAAGTCATACATCCCTGGTAACTGTCATATTGACAACACACCCCTTAGAGATGACCCAGCAATGAGGGGCTTAGGGACACACATAAATAACAATCTAGCCTTTAACAATCACGTGTCTACAGTGGTGAGAAAATGATTCTATGTGGCGCAACTTATAAACAAAGGTATGGCATCTAAGTCCAAGGAAGTCATTGTTCCACTGTATTTGGTATTCATCAGACCTATCATTGAGTACAAAACCCACTTTGGTATGTACCAAAGCAGGCATATTCAACAGGTGGAACGTCCACAGAGGTTCCTCACTAAAAGAGTACAAGGTGTAAGTAAAATGCCCTCAAGGCCCTATCCCTGCATTCTGTTTCCTACAGACTTTTGAGGGGAGATCTCTGCCTGGCATATAGGGCATTGTCAGACCCCACTCTGATGGTTCTCCTGCATATCCATAAAACAAACAGCACCAGAATTATCCATTCTAAAGACTTAAGCCTTGCCTGCAATATAAATAGGACCTGCTGGAGAGATAGATATGTATCCCAGAGACTACCCCATCTACGGAACAGGCTCCCCTACATGTGAAACAGAGTTCCTCCCTAAGCAATTCAAGTGGCACTTGGAAAATTGGATAGGAAACTGGAAATGCATCCCTGGTTTGGCACCTATGTCTCGAATGGACACAGGTAACCTGTAAATAGTTCATCTCCCAGGCCCATGCTTACACTTATCAAGGGAATCAGAACTTGTCAGAGATTTGGAATGCCTGGCTAGGCTTAAAAAGGCCCTTGTGGCCGTTAGCCTAGTAAACACCTATGAACTTATGAACCTATAAGAGCAGCATAGTAATCCCAATCCTAGGGGTATGGTCAACCCGTTTTATAGTGGGGACACCAACTATGATGGGGATATAGGTGAAGTTAAGAATTACAACACCAATGATGAGTTTGGACAAGAGGACCCTGAAACCCATTTTAATTTTCAAGACCCACTAGAATATCTGCCCCTCTGGAGGTCAGAGAGATTGAGGAACAAGCAGTTTCCTCAACACTTCAACTATAATAAATGGAAATTAAATAGTTGATCCAGTATTAAAAATGTATACTATTACAATATACATATAAAAAAAATATATAAAAATGCAGAAGTGCAGATGCTACGTATTTGAACTATTTCAACATATGTATATTGTAATAGTATACATTATTCATGAGATTAGGCATGTTTAAAATACGATTTGTCAGTTTTCTAAGCCATTGAATTCAAACTGAGTGCTATTTAAGTCTGAAAGTTTATATGTTAATTGTTCTGACAAAGTCATACTGTTTGATGAAAGCGCTTAACTAACTTGTGTATTTTGTATTAATAAATCGCATCTGTGGACTCGCAACGTTGTGCTACTATTTATTATTTGGTTTTACTTCAGCACTTCGACACCTTTTGGTTGGATTTTGTTGGTTATTTGGTGTTCTGTTGCAATGGGGTCCCCAGATTCTTTGTTGCTATCTCCTATATTGGATTCTGGACAGCCTGAGTTTTTAGCCTTGAAGAAGGAAGTGGCTGACCTGAAGGGAGAGCTTACCAAACTAATTGAGCTATTTACACAATGTAAAAAGGATTTGGACAGTAAAAAGGATTCTAATAACATTATTCCTCTTTCTCTGTTTAGCCCTGACAGTTCTAAAAGGGGAAATGACTTTGGCAATAACTCTGGTACACATAAGGAACAAGTTGAGCATTGCCACTTTAAGAAAATGCGTGACATCACTACGTTGGCGCAAATCCATGATGGAGGTGAGAGAAGCGTTTTTACACCGAACGCTGGTCATAGTATTCACTTGGAAGGTGAACAGGGAGTTTTTCCATCCAAACGACAATTTAGAAGCAACTGTGCTGTGCAGTTTGAAGCAGAGATCGAGTCAGCATTTGTGGAAACTAGCAGACATGTTGGAAGACGCCAGGAGCATGAAACTTTTAATTTCAAACCAGGTACTGTTTCTAAGTCATTGGTTGACAAGACTAACATTGTTCATGGCTCTAGTAGCCATTACCAATCTCCTCCATGCAGAGGTGGTGCAGATAAAGAACCTTATTGTACAAACTGTTTATGTAAAGATAAAAACAAACTTTTTCAAAGTCGATTGGGGAATAAACAAAATGAACTGGGTGAGGAAAGATGCTATGTTAATAGTACTTCTAGGGGAACAAACAACGTTGGTAATGACAATTCAATTAGTAATAATAAAACTGACAGGTATGGAAAATTAATACAAAGACATTTTTCTTTTCAAGAAACTGGTAATAAACTGTATAATGTAAATTTTGAGTTTAAAAATTTTAAGCATGTTGAATTCACATCTTTAAGGGAAATGATTTATGCTTTTGAAAGGAAGCTGTTTAAGTTCAAATTGTGTGAAATGGAAATTGGTTATTTAAATGAATGTATTAAGCAAGAGGTAGTACCACAGGGACTAAGGGTTTTTAAGTTCCCTTATGGAATTTATTATGATAATGTGACTGTAAAGAATTTTTCTGAAATGTTTGATAAGTGGGGATTGGAATTGTTGGCTAAAACTGTTGCTGTCTATGAGTCTATGATTATTGGACTAAGGGAAGAAGTGAATATATTGAATGAAAATATCAATACTGATTTACTGTTTTCCCAGTATGAAAACTTGTATTATAAGATTATTAGTAGGGTGGACCAAAAATGTGATAATATTTTTAAGAAAAAAGTTAGAAAGATGGAAAGGGACAACAAACAATACAAGCAAGGTAGGGTTTATCCTACTGATAAGCTAGTTTTTTACATGCAGCAGCAGGATGAGCGTAGTTCTGGAGGGGTAGAAAATAGGCTTAGAGCTAGCCTTAACATGGAGGTTGAAATGGATGATATCAACCATGGTGACAATGACTTTGAGTGTCTGGATGACATTCAGGATTTTCCCATGCCCCGCCGCTCGGAAAGAATAGCCAAACGCAGACAAGGGACAAACAAGACCTACAGCAGGGTTGTGAAGCAGAATCAGACTTACAACCAATAGTAGATGGTATAGAACAGATTCAGAGTGTTGAGAATATCAAGTACAGTCTGGATGGTTTTAACATATATAATTATTCCAACTTTCCTATCACTAAGGACTTATTCTCCTTATTTTCGAAGGGATTCAAGTTTGTACGTACCCATGTGCCAGATATAGCTTCAGTTATGATTGGTTTGCAGTTGTATCTTAGGAAATTAAATTTGAATTTTATATTGTCAGACAAAATAAGTAAAGGTGAATCAAACAAGGTATTAAAGAAAAGCAGTATGTTTAACCCCCCATTGCATCCGCTTATTGCGGCATACGTGAAACTAGTTAGGGAAGATTTATATAAGACTTGGGGGGAAAAAAGGAAGGTTTTTAATAATTTGAACATTCGTGAAAAAAACATTCTTGAGAGTATCAGAAACAATAGTGATATAAGAATCATGACCCCTGATAAAGGGGGAGGGGTGGTTATTTATGGTGTAGAAGAATAGAATAATGACATGCAGAATATACTATTCCAGGAGGGCAGATATTCTTTATGCTCTAAAAACGAAATTAACATTTCCTATCATAGACTGGATAGTTACTTATATGAATACCTGATAGATCAGAGAATTTCCAAAGAAGAATACAACTCCTTACTAAATAAATTTCCTAGGATACCAACCACTTTTGGGATACCGAAGGTACATAAAAACTTTAAGAAACCACCATTTAGACCCATAGTTGCAGCCGCAGGTTCTAAGACACACAACCTAGCGGTTTATGTGGATGGAAAATTGAAACACATTGTCAACAAATTTCCGCATTTGTTAAAAGATTCTTGGGACTTCTTGAGTCAACTTAAGCAAGATATCTGGATGGCTGACTGTTGGTTTCTTACAATTGATGTACAAGATCTTTTTTCTTGTATTCCAAAACTGGAAGGGTTAGATTTTTTTGAGGAAGTTCTTTTTTCCCACTCCATTTTAAAATCTGATGAGGTGGCACTTTTATGTGAGTTAATGAGTCTGATTCTTGAGAATATTTTTTTATTTTTTGGTGATGAATACTTTAAACAACTACAAGGAGTAGCTATGGGTGCTGCCTGTGCTCCTTTGTATGCTAACTTGGTGCTTTTAGGGTGGGAACAAAAATATATTTTCCAACCTGACATTGAATTTTCATCTTGCATTGCATACTATCGTAGATTCTTGGACGATATTTTTATTGTGTGGAAAGGGGATGTAGTAGGAATATCAACGTTTTTGGAATATATAAATCAGACTACTAGGTATTTAAAATTTACTTTTCAATATCATCAGCAGGAAATCAATTTTCTTGATGTACAGATTTTCAAAAAACAAAATAGTTTCTACTCAAAAATCTACCGAAAAAACACATTTTGCAATGCATACTTACATTATACTAGTCACCACCCTATCCATCAGAAAAGAAGTATTGTAAAGGGCCAGGCGGTAAGGATAGCCAGAATGACCACCATAAAGGAGGACGTGATATTGGAATTTGAGAACTTAAGGAAGATGTTTTTAGAGAGAGGGTACCCGGGTAACTTCATTGATTCAATACTTGAGGAAGTCGGTGAAAAATGGGGTACCGTGTACAAACCACTACTGGGTAGTAGTAATCATAAACCAGGTGATATTGTTAGATTTGGTAATACCAGGGTTGGTACTAATTTTCAGCAGGCATGTGTAGTACAGTTTAGTCCCTTTTATTCCCAAGTAAAAGCAACTTTGTCAAAGAACTGGAACATTTTCAGAACCAATCCTGAAATAATTCGGGTACTTGGTGATAAGCCTATTTTTTCCACCAAAGTAGGTAGTAATATAAAATCCTTGGTGGAGTTTAATAGAATTTCCAATAAAAAACAGACAAACTCATATGGTAGTAAGCCTTGTGGTAGATGTCATTATTGTTCATATATAATGCTTGAACGTGACATTATTATTAATAATTCTAATGTGTCATATATATTTGAAAAATGGTAACTGTCGTTCCAGTAAATTGGTATATCTTGCTAAATGTAATTCCTGTTCTTCATTTTATGTCGGAAAGACAGAAATGGTGTTGAAGAACAGGATATATGAGCACTTATATGACATGAAATGTGGAAAAAATACTAATGCATTATACAAACATAGTGGTTTGTGTAGAAATTTCAGTAGTTTTAAGTTTGGCATTTTGGACTTTGTCACAGTAGATGTGAGGGGTGGTGATTGGCAAAACAGGTTGCACAAGAAGGAATTGATGTGGCAACTTAGATTAGCTGCTGATCACCCCCCCGGGTATTAATGAACATCTTTCAATTATGCCTGTTTTGAAGGAGAAGGCAGAGTTAGTATAACACACTGGCTGGTTAGTCAGTGAAGTAATTTTTAAATATATATAAAAAAGTTGTTTTTTGAAATGTTGAAATAATTCAAATACGTAGCATCTGCACTTCTGCATTTTTATATATATTTTTATATGTATATTGTAATAGTATACATTTTTAATACTGGATCAACTATTTAATTTCCATTTATTATTCATGAGATTAGGCATGTTTAAAATACGATTTGCCAGTTTTCTAAGCCAATGAATTCAAACTGGGTGCTATTTAAGTCTGAAAGTTTATATGTTAATTGTTCTGATGAAGTCATACTGTTTGATGAAAGCGCTTAACTAACTTGTGTATTTTGTATTAATAAATCACATCTGTGGACTCGCAACGTTGTGCTACTATTTGTTATTTGGTTTTACTTCAGCACTTCGACACCATTTGGTTGGATTTAGACTTTCTCTTATGTTTATGGATATCAGTTGGGTATGACAACCCTGTGTTTCCAAAAGTCAATCATTCATCTTATGCTGTGTTGATGATGCCATAAGAAGGCAGAAAAATGCATGTCCACAGCTAGAGAGGTTTGGCTTTATTGGCCTAAAATTGTCCATAAATAGACTTAAAAGTAAAAGAAAAGGTCATGGACATTCAGAATTGCCATTTAGCTGAAACACCTGATATCCTTAAAGGGTAATTTTCATTTATCCCATGTTGCCTCTGATACAAGAGGTTTAAGGTATCACACAGTGGGGAAGTCTAACTTTGCTAGATGTTTTTAACCAATTGGTTTTATTGTGTGACCTTTTTACTCATTGTTTTAGTTTGTTAGTTGGGATATTTTGTAGACACCCTTATGTTTATGGATATCAATTAGGTATGACAATCTGTGTTTCCAAAAGTCAAACATTCCTTTTATGCTATGCTGATGATGCCATAAGAAGGCAGAAACATACATGTCCACAGCTAGAGGACGTTGGCTTTATTGGCCTGAAATTGACCAAAAATAGACTTAAAAGTAAAAGAAAAAGTCATGGGCATTCAGAGTTGTGATTTAGCTGAAACACTTGATAATCTTTAAGGGCAATTTGCATATATCACATGTTGCTTCTGATACAAGGTATCACACAGTGGAAAGTCTAATTTTGCTAGATTTTTCTTTTTGTGTTTTTAACCAGTTGGTTTTCCTGTGTGACATTTTTACTCATTGTTTTGCTTACAGAGATTAGAAAAGCAGTGCTGTCTGTTATTAATATTGATATCCTATTATGACATTACCTACTTTGTATTATACTTAGCTTTGATACGGTGATTGTTGACTTGTCTCTTTAACCTATAGGACAGTTCTCTATGCTGCATATGCCCCTGAACAGAATTATAATTTAATTTTCAGGTACTTTAGCTGCTTCTTTGCTACAAAGTTCTTATGAGTGAGTATTAGGACACTTAAACTGGTCCACCTTTCTGAGGATATATAATTACAGCTTCTTCTTCTCTTTCAGCTGTTCCCGTTAGAGGTCGCCACAGCGGATCATCTGTTTCCATTTCTTCCTGTCCTCTGCATATTGCTGTGTCACATCAGCCACCTGCATGTCCTCTCTCACCACATCCATAAACCTTATCTTAGGCCTTCCTCTTTTCCTCTTACCTGGCAGCTTCATCCTTAGTATCCTTTTCCCAATATACCCAGCATCCCTCCTCAGCACATGTCCAAACCAATGCAATCTTGCCTCTCTGACTTTGTCTCCAACCTGAGCTGACCCTCTAATATACTGATTCCTAATCCTGTCCATCATTGTCACACCCAGTGCAAATCTTACCATCTTTAACTCTGCCACCTCCAGCTCTGACTCCTGCCTTTTTGTCAATGCCACCGTCTCCAACTCATACAACATAGCTGGTCTCACTACCCTCTTGTAGACCTTCCCTTTCACTCTTACTGGTACCCGTCTGTCACAAATCACTCCTGACACTCTTGTCCACCCATTCCACCCTGCCTGTACTCTCTTCTTCACCTCTCTTCCACACTCACCATTAATCTGAACTGTTGATCCCAAGTATTTAAACTCATCCACCTTTGCCAACTCTACTCCCTGCATCCTAACCAATCCTCTATCCTCCCTCTCATTCACACACACATATTCTGTCTTAGTCCTGCTGACCTTCACTCCTCTCCTCTCTAGAGCATATCTCCACCTCTCCAGGGTCTCCTCAACCTGGTCCCTACTCTCACTACAGATCACAATGTCATCTACAAACATCATAGTCCATGGGGCCTCCTGTCTGATCTCGTCTGTAAACCTGTCCATCACCATTGCAAATAAGAAAGGGCTCAGAGCTGATCCTTGATGTAATCCCAACTCCACCTTAAACGCATCCATCACTCCCACTGCAGACTTCACCACTGTCACACTACCCTTGTACATATCCTGTACCACTCTTACATACTTCTTTGCCACTCTTGACTTCCTCATACAATACCACAACTCCTCTTTAGGCACCCTATCATATGCTTTCTCGAAGTCCACAAAGACACAATGCAGCTCCTTCTGACCTTCTCTATATTTCTCCATCAACACTCTCAGAGCAAACATTGCATCTGTAGTGCTCCTTCCCAGCATGAAACCATACCGCTGATCACTAATCATCACCTGCCCTCTAAACCTAGCTTCTACCACTCTTTCCCATAACTTCAATCTGTGACTGATCAGTTTTTTTTCCTCTGTAGTTATTACAACTCTATGCATCACCCTTATTTTTAAAAATAAGTACCAAAACACTTTTTCTGCACTCCTCAGGCATCCTCTGACTTTCCAAGATTTCATTAAACAATCTGGTTAAAAACTCCACTGCCATTTCTCCTAAGCACCTCCATGCATCCACTGGTATGTCATCTCGACCAACAGCCTTTCCATTCTTCATCCTTTTCATAGCTGTCCGTACTTCCTCCTTGCTAATCTGTTTCACTTCCTCATTCACTATCCCCACATCATCCAACCTTCTCTCTCTCTCTCATTCTCTTCAGTCATCAGCCCCTCAAAGTACTCTTTCCATCTGCTCAACACACTCTCCTCGCTTGTGAGTATGTTTCCTTCACTATCCTTTATCACCCTTACCTGCTGCACATCTTTCCCAACTCGGTCCCTCTGTCTTGCCAATCGGTAAAGGTCCTTTTCTCCCTCTTTAGTGTCCAACCTTTCATACAACTCTCCATATGCCTTATCCTTAGCCTTCGCCACCTCTCTCTTTGCCATGCTCCTCATCTCCTTATACTCCTGTCTACTTTCTTCAACTCTTTGACAATCCCACTCCTTCTTCTTCTTCACCAGCCTCTTCCTCTGTATACTCTCCTGCACTTCCTCATTCCACCACCAGGTCTCCTTGTCTTCCTTCCCCTGTCCAGATGTCACACCAAGCACCTTTCTAGCCGTCTCCCTTACTATCTCTGCTGTAGTTACCCAGCTATTTGGTAACTCTTCACTGCCCCCCAGTGCCTGTTTTAACTCTTCCCTGAACTTCACCTCACAATCACCCTTTTCCAACTTCAACCATTTAATCCTTGGCACTGCTCTCACACTTCTCCTCCTCTTCTTGATCACCAACATCATCCTACAGACCACCATTCTATGCTGCCTAACTAATGAAAACCAGAACAAAATGTCAAACTGACATAAAAGACACACAAAATAAAATAAAAATGTTGATGGACTGCAGGTAGTCTGGAATTATTTAACAATAAGGTCAATCACTTGTCATTCAAACAATTAAAATGAACTTCAACAGGTTTTGATGATTTATTTTATTAATTATATGAATTGCTTAAAGCCATGCATAAAATATTTGCATGAAGAATTTTATTTTATGTAAACTGAGAAGGATTCCTAAATTTGTGCACCTAGCATGGAATTGCTTAAATCCATGCATAAAATATTTGAATAACGAATTTTATTTTATGTAAGCTGGAAAGGATTCCTAGATTTGTGCACCTAGCATGGAAAAATTTGTTAGAGTGTTTGCTTCTTGGTGTCTGGAGGAGATTTATGTTGGTGGTGAGTGATCTAAGGTGGTAACTGCAGCTGTGTGGAGATAAATGATTTGTAAAGAAGGGGAAGGACTTGGGTGATTTGCAAAGAAGAGGAAGGACTCGGGATTAATTTGAACTACAGAGTCTAATACTAGCTTTATCCTATGAGAGATTGGGAGACCGAGGGACTATTATAAACAGCTTGCTAACTCATAGTCTACTTAAATGGCTCCACAACTAAAACTGCATTTGTTTAGTTGCCTGCACAATAAATTTAGTAAATGCATTTTAAACTAAAGAGAAAAGACTTGAGCAAAAGATAACAAAAGTGCTCCAAAGAGTTATTAATAAACTTAAACAGTATCTCATGATTGTCATAGAGAAGGAATACAATGATACTACACACATGGATAGCTTGAGGAAACTGCATTCAATATAAAAGCTTATTTTTAAGGGATGCATAGTTTATTTAAAGATATGGGAGATTTCTGCAAATTCAGTTCTGCAGTAGGTGATCAGTGATAAGAATGAATATTTGGCAATGCATGAGCTGCTAGTACATATACCCAGCAAAGTGATAAAAGCAAATGCATCAAGATGACAGCCAGATTCTTAGGCATTGCTTTTCAAATGTAGACATTGATCCAATTAATTGTGAAAACATAGCAAAAAGTAACCTTGAACAGATAGTAATATAATACAATTTAAGTAGACTTCCAGTTTCAAACATGCATTCAGCAGGGTAGCAAGAGACACCTGGTGCAAATCATTTTAATATAATTAGTACTGATTTGATTACACTTTTAGTGTTAAAACTTATGCTGCATGCACTAACTGCCAGCTAGGCGAAAATATTTGCTACCTACAAGATAGTATATAAGAAAAGCAAGCCCCAGGATTCAATAAAATCTGCCTACATGGAATATACCGGTCTACACAGTGACAGTTACCCATCAGCAGCGCTCCATGCATATTAATCACGGCACGCTGCTGAAGGAGATCACAGTAACATGGATACTGAATCCATGTAGGCAGCAGTGTAGTGTCCCATGGTTGTGGATTGTCCAGGGAATTCCCAGACAGATGTTGTATATAGGATAATGTACATGCCTGTAATGTACCCTGGTAGTCTAGAAATATGCATGAAGTGAATTTTTTTCTTTTAATGCCTGTTTGCCCAGAGTGGCATGGAGCACAGCTATGCTGAGCTGCACTTGCATATACACAGCTGACACCTACCAGACATCTAAAAATAGAAATCGGATCTAATTAATTATTTATTTTGCTTTTTTTGAATGCTCGTTTGCGCAGCATGGCATGGACTACAGCAATGCCGAGCTGCACTTACACATGCACAGGTGACATTTGCCAGACATCTAAATATAGAAACCGGATGTAATCAATTATGTGTTGTTGTCTACCATGTTTTTATATTATGAATGGTCGTTTGCATGGTATTGTGCTTAGCAATGCTAACAGGTAGCATAGCAGTATATGTGAAGGTATACTGGTTTTCATACTATCCACATTGCTGAAAAGGTAGAGTCATGGCTTAGAGTGCTGTAGGTCCCAGGTTCAAGTTCCCAGCAATCATAGCTTTTTTATACATTTATTGCTGTGAAAATGTGTCAGCTGACCTAAATGGTGGTTTAATGTAAAAACATATTTATTACATTTGAAAATGCTGCATAGTGCTAAGCACTGTTTAAACATGGTTAACAGATACTCTTGTTTGCGTGTTGTTAAGCTTCGCTAAAACACGGTTGTGCGAGTGTGCATGATGCTAATTGGGTTTGTGTGATGATAAGCAATGTGTGTGATGATAAGCAATGTGACTCTTTTTGAATGTTGCAGTATGATGTGTAATGGCAGGAAAACAGGCTATATTAAGGGCACTAGGCAGGAATTCTGCAGCATTCATTGGACTCTTATTAACCTGTCAATATGCCTGATGGTGTTGGTGAGGGAGCAAGCTTTCATGCACAGAGCTGGGGTGTGCAGGAGTCCAGAGTGTTTGTTGGACTCCTGGTCTGAAACTATGAACCCAGGCTGTTGAGGGCAATTACCAGGTCTCAGAATGTGAAGCTGAAGCCTGGGATCAGTTGGCCAGGGATCTTAGCAGTGCTACTGGTATCCCCCACACTGGTGAGCAGTGTCATCACCACTATGATGACCTGAATCGAAGGAAGAGGAGAACCTTGGACCCCTGGGTCCAAGAGGCTAGGGCTGGGAATGCCCCACAGTTATGTAAGTATATCTGTCATTACTTTAATAAAATACAAGCTGAATCTTTGCAAAACTGGTACGCATAATGGTGTGCTTCTCTTCCAACAGCTGCAGCTGAATGGACTCATAATATCCAGTCTCATGTCGGGTGTCTGGCCAGGATGAGCAGTGAGTGTGGTAAGTATAGATATTTTCTGATAACTGTAGTGCAATAATCAATAAACAATACAAATAACAATAAGCAAGAAGGTGTAAAGTAGGATTGTGGTTTGGTAACTAATGTGTTGTAATAAGTACTATAGGGCTGTAGTCACCACATGTCTGTTCTAATGTTGCTGCAATCAACTGTAAAACTGAAATAAATAAAGAATGCAAAGTAATTGCCTGATAAATGTATTACACAAACTACAGTATGGTTCAGGGCTGTCTGCAGCCCACTTTCACTCACAAAATGCTCTCTATTATTCCCACTCCAGGGACAAGGTATATGGGTAAGGTAGCACACATTCTGTGCAGATGTCATGTGTGTACTTCACAGATTCTAAGGAGTAATGACAATAAAGTGTAAAGCAGGATTGTGGTTTCATTAGATTATGTTGACATGAGTGCAGTATTGCTGTATTCATTGCATGTCATGTTCTAATGTCACTGCACTCAACTGTTACATAATCTGCACATGTCCCCTGCAGTCACAACTTTTGGGTTCTGCTGCCATGCCTAACTAAGACATGATATATGTCTAGTCTACCTAATGTCCACAAACATACCTCTCAAGTGTCATGATTTTTCGTAATGTAATGACAACTGCACAAGCTGTCAGATCCGTGATTAATAGATAAATGATTACCTGGAATACATTGTATGTGCAAATCCTTTTACAGAACACCTTGATAGTTATGTATGTGCACGTTATGTGAAACAGTTCCATGTAGTTGTGTACCTGCATTTGTTAGTGCTTGGCCCATACAGTCCCATGGTAACAGCTTGAGATGAATGTACATGTTACAACATCTATAGAAGAATTTAAGAAACTGTACTCACAACTGACACTGCACACCTGTAGAAGTATGTAGTAGCAGTCTGAGTATTAATATCATCTGTGACTTCACTAATTGTATGATTTTTCTCTCTCTCCCCACCCCTTATCTTCTTTAATTTATGAATGTTATTTATCATTATGATTTAATATTAATATAGTCTGTTAAACTGTTTTGTTGGCATCATGGGTTATTTCATTCCGGTTTGCTGTTAACATACTTACTGTTATGTTATTTAATGTTGTGTTCCACATAATATACCTTAACATGTATATGGATTAATCAATATTATATTCCATTATGTTAATACTAACATTGGTTTGGTTATTACTAACCTCAACTTATCTTTATATCTAATTTACTACAGTGTGACAAGGTAGGCCGGTTCCAGGTGACCCACCTACCTTGGCTTTTCTGGCCATGGCACCTGGGCCCAGCACATCTGGTACCAGTCTGGTGGTGCCCCCTCTGCTGCCCTGCAATACCTGTGGCATCAGGCAGTTCTGCCCCTCAGGATGGGGTTCATCCCCCTCTGGGAGCAGTGGTGAAGGGTGTGTTGTCACCCATGATGAACTTCCAGGCTTGGTGCACAGGATTGTATACAGTGGTTTTGGACACTGCCTGTGCATGGTGGAGACCATGCTAGCCACCTTGGTGAGGCAGGCTCACCCTGGAGACCAGCCTCCACTACTGCCACCCCAGGGGCAGTAAAGGAGTAGTGCTGCCACTCCCATAGATGGGGACATGAGTCATTCTTCTAGTTTGTGGAGTTGCTTGAGACTGGAATTCCATAATACCTTCCCCATCCAAGGTGTTCATTCCCCTCTTGTGCCACACACCACCCCGTCTGCTGTCTTGTCTGTTTGCAAAAGCTTTACTAACCTTCCCATCTTCCCCCCAGATGTACCTATGTCCTTTCCCCAACATTCTACTCTCAGCTTAAAAAAACTGGGCACCTGTCCCCAAAAAAGAAATTGTTCATACATAGCTCTTCATTTTGCACATGTGTCCAATGGACACACGTAATGTGGTCCAATTGGCTTGACAATGCAGTTATGTTGTCCTCACCCTTCTCCCTGGGAGTGACAGTCCAAATTCATTTACAAATTATGTCAAAGTACACAGTCATTGCTGTACAAGAAATGGATAGCTATGGTTCTTCCCTACACCCTTCCTGCACATACCTACCTGCCTTTCACTCCATTTTCCCCCTGCTTGTGCCGCATTTCACCCTTGTCTTATCTCCCCATTTTTCTTTTCTTTAAAGATTTTTTGCGCGACCCTGCATGACATGGTGCATTACACATCATCACTAAGCTCAGCTAAATGGAACTATATTAATATATGTGTTTTAAATGATAATAAACACTTACAAAATAAACACCTGGCTATCCCCTATTTCATAGGTTTATAGGTAGATACTAGGCTATCAGCCCAAGGGCCTAATTAAGCCTCGCCAACAAGGTTCCCTGGCTTATACCACCCAAGAAAGTTATTTTCCTGTGCTCTTGTTGAGCAGAGCCACAGACATGATCTCTGGGGTGTATTTCCTATTTCCCATCCACTCATCAAGATTTTTCTTGAAGAGTGCTAATGAGGAACTTTGCTTGACATAGATGGATAGCTTGTTCCAGAGTATGGGAAGTCTCTGGGACAGGAATCTATCCCTTCAGCATGTCCTGTTTATTGTGGTGACAAGGTTCAGGTCCCTAGAGTGTGTAGCTCAGAGGGATTAGGATTTCTTTAGGTGTAGCATGTCCAACAGCTCTGGGTTGGACATAGCTTTATATGTTAGGCAGAGATAACCTCGGAGTAGGTGATATGCTATGAAGTAAAGTGGAGTTTTTTGAGATAGTCAATGTAGGGCATCTGCTTGAGGCCAGTAATCCTCTTTGTGAGGTACTTCTGTGGCCTTTCCAGCTGCTGCAGATGTTTTGTGAGGTACGTTTCAAAAGGGGCATTGTACTCTATAATGGGTCTAATGAGTGTCGAGTAGAGGGGAACAATGACCTCTTTTTTCCTGGATGAGAACACTTTTGTGATGAGGTGTGCCATATAGAAGGATTTCCTGACTACTATGGTGATGTGATTATCAAAGGATAGACTACTGTCCACCTGGGTCCCAAGGTCTCTTATCACACATTTGGTGTTAAGTAGACTGCCGCCTATGTGGTAATTCATGGGTACAGAGTTTGGGATGATAATGCATTTTTTGGCATTAAGCTTGAGGCCATGGCTCTGACACTAGGCATCTCTCTCGGGGAAGCCCTTCTGTAGGATATCCACATCATTTGGGGACTCGACTATGGCTCCTAGTTTGCAGTCATCTGTGAAATTCATTAGCCAAAGGCCTTCTGTATTAGCCTGTACTTCAGAGAAGTAGATACCCAACAGGAGAGGTCCCAAAATTGAACCCTGTGGTACTCCACTTGTCACTGATTTGAAGTCAGATTTGGAGTCTGCAACTTTTACAGTGTGGGTTCCGTCAGTGAGCCAGTTGGCAACCCATCTTGTGATGTAAGGATTTATACCTAGTTTAGTGAGTTTTGTTATAATTTCAGAATGGGGGATGGTGTTGAAAGCCTTGGCAATGTCAAGATAGGCTGTGTGAACCACCTTACCCTCATCTACAGCTTTGGTGCCTGCCTCAAAGAAGTCAATCAGGTTCAGGAGGCATGATCTGCCTTTCACAAACCTGAACTAGGTGGGGTCCAGAGTTTGGAGGTTACCAATGTCTTTGTTTATGAGTTCCATGATGATACGTTCCATGATCTTACAGACCAGGCTCGTCAGGCTAATAGGGCAATAGTTCCCAAGATCAATGGTGGCTCCCCCTTTGTGGAGTGGGATAAACTGTTGCTGTGCACCATTCAGTGAGCACATAGCCTGACTTGAGGCTATGACTGAACATGGTGCTTAGGTGGGGAGCTAGTTCATTCTGAAGTTTGTGTAAAACACAAACCTGAGACCATTGAACCTGCAGACCACTGCATTAACCTGCCACACCATACAGCTGTTAATTAAAACAGGTGATTTAAGCAAAACATAGTAATTGCAAGTTACTGTAATTAAGCACGTGTAAGCAGAGCTGAGCATCACACCACATCACGCAAACTTGCTGAAAAAGTAATGGAAAAACTGGGAGTGTAGTTTCTGGTCTGGTACTGGTGTACTCCACTAGAAAGCCAGACAAACACTAATGGATGTAACTGAGGTCTCTAATAGCAGGTAAATGAGCACTTTTAACAGCATCATGTACAAGTAAACCTGCTACAACATTAATGGCAAAATACATGTTCAACTGGGACTCTGGTGGAGAAACACATGCCTATAAAGCCAGGCACATAATAATGGATATAATGGAGGTATGTCACAGACTGTATGTGTGCACTTATACTGTCGCAAATACACATGCTGTAACAGTGACTCGGTAGCTCAGTCTGTTAAATGCTTTGCAAACAGTAACTTTTGCCAGACATACCCTGGGTTCAAATCCAGTGGTGTGTAGCATTTAAAGTACATTATCGTGAAGCCATAAATGAATGACTAAGTCATGTACTCTTTATCCACACAATGCATTTCAAATGAAATGTCTGCTTTTCACTGATGGAAGTCACAGCCTTGCAGATAAGAACACACTTGACATATCCCTATAGCAACACTATAGGTGCATAAAGTGTCAGGTCATGCATTAATATGCATTCACAGAGGATTTTAACTTAGATAATGCAAATGGCACCCACTAATACCAAAGTGCAGCACACAATAATTTCATAATGATATTACAAATTAGTACAGTTGCACAACTAACATATGCATATGGATGTCCTGCTAGTAACACGGACTACAAACACACACATTCCAAATGACTACCAGAATGTAACACATGGCCTGACAGTTACCCAAATGATTGGCATAATGGTATAATTACCCCCTATGTTGCTCAAGGACACAACAAACATGTTGCCTAGTACTTTATTAGTGATACCATTGCCTAACATACTTACCTTAAACACATGCCTTCATTTGCAGTGGAATGGGTACCCACCCTCACTCTGGCTCTGCCTCTACAACAAGTCTGACTCAGCTCCCACAGTTACTCTTACAGCTTCTTGTCCTCCAAAGTGTTCACACTCTCTGCCTATGCCTATTGCCTGAAGCATCAGCTGCAGCCTATAGCACACACATCTGTTTGTAAAAGTAGCTGCTACAGACATGCCCTCTGTGAAGATATAGTATCTTGACCCCAGGAATGTCCAGCACAACATATCAGAAAGGGCTTCTAGTCTGCAGGAAGGCCTTATATCTTGTTCAGTATTTGCACGTCATTGGTTGATTATACTGCAAATCAGTTGTGTTGGCTACAATTAGCAGTTCAGGACTACATATTGGATGAGAGAAAATCACCTGGTAATGCGAACCATGTTAAAAAGGTAAACAGCTGGCTAGGGAAACTAGTCTGTATGAGACTTTATTCAGACAGTAACTGTTGCTAAACACTTTATATACCTGCACATATCAACAGAGGAGTATTGTACTCTATCAGGTATGTGACCTTTTTCTTTACAAAATGATGCATATATGTGAATATGCATAGGGGAATGGGGATTACAGCATTAAGCCTTTCTTAGAACTGTAATGATGACATGTCCTTGAGCTCCAGGTATTGTATACCTACAGAGGACGTACAGTACATCAAGGGTGGAATGTTTTTTGTAAGTGTGGCACACTGGTCTCATAGGAATGTCCCCGTATAGTGGTCGTAATACCATACTTCTATTTGGCACTGTTGTTTTGACATATTATCACGGAGGTGCCCCTAGGGGACACACTACAATGGATTCCTGTGTTGGGTGTGTGATCTTACAGCAGTATCTGTCATGGAATACATGGGAATAGCTGACTATTGCTAGTGTCTGAGCTGTATCCACATGGTTAGTATGTTTGCACACTGGGGAATATGACAGGTGTGATTAAGCAGTGGATAATGCCAGCCATTCTGTTCTTGCTGTATCTCTACATAGTGTACTTCCACGTACAGTGGATATAAAAAAGTTTACACACCCCTGCTAAAATGCCAGGTTTTTGTGATATAAAAAAAAAATGAGACCACAATAAATAATTTCAAGACTTCTCCCACCTTTAATATGACCTATAACCTGTACAATTCAACTGAAAAACAAACAAATGTGTTAGGGAAAAATATAAAAAAATAAAAAAAGTACAATAAGCTGGTTGCATAAGTGTGGACACCCTTAAACTAATACTTTGTTGAAGCACCTTTTGATTTAATTACAGTGTTCAGTCTTCTTGGGTAGGAGTCTATCAGCATGGCACATCTTGACTTGGCAATATTTTCCCACTCTTCCTTGCAAAAGAGCTCCAAATCTGTCAGACTGCGGGGGTATCTCTCATGCACAGCCCTCTTCAGGTCACCCCACAGATTTCCTATTGGATTTAGGTCTGGGCCCTGGCTGGGCCATTACAAAACTTAAATTTTCTTCTGGTGAAGCCATTCTTTTGTTGATTTGGATGTATGCTTGAGGTCATTGTTGTGTTGAAAGGTGAAATTCCTCTTCATCTTCAACTTTCTAGCAGATGCCTGAAGGTTTTGGGCCAGAAGTGACTGGTATTTGGAACAGTTCATAATTCCCTCCACCTTGAATAAAGCCCCAGTTCTGGTTCACCGTGGGGATGGTGTTTTTTTAGTGATGTGAAGTGCTGTTTTCGCTCCAAACTTACCTTTTGGAATTGTAGCCGAAAAGTTCAACCTTGGTCTCATCAGACCATAACACATTTTCCCACATTATTTTGCAAGAGTTGATGTATTGTTTTGCAAATTTTAGCTGGCCAGGATGTTTTTCTGTATAAGAAAATGCTTCTGTCTTGCAACCCTACCCCCATAGCCCAGACATATGGAGAATACGGGAGATTGTTGTCACATGTAGTACACAACCAGTATTTGCCAGAAATTCCTGCAGCTCCTTCAGTGTTGCTATAGGTCTCTTGTCAGCCTCACTGTCCATTCTACATCTTGTCTTTTCATCAATTTTGGAGGGACATCCAGTTCTTTGCAACATCATTGTTGTCCCATATTTTCTCCACTTTTTGATGACTGTCTTTACTGTGTTCTATGGTATATATAATGCTGTGGAAATTTTTTTGTACCCTTCTCCTGACTGATACCTTTCAACAATGAGATCCCTTTGATGCTTTATAAGCTCTCTGTGAACTATGGCTTTTACTATACCAGGCAACTAAGTAAATGTTAGGAAAATCCTACTAGGACAGCTGAACTTTATTTGGGGTTAATAAGAGTCTCTTTAATTGACGGTAAGTGTATACCCAAGAATGACTGCTGTAATTAAATCAAAGGGTGCTTCAACAAAGTATTAGTTTAAGGCTGTGCACACTTATGCAACCAGCTTAGCGTACATTTTTTTATTTTTTATATTTTTCCCCTAACAGATTTGTTTGTTTTTCAATTGAATTGTACAGGTTATAGGTCACATTAAAGGTGGGAAAAGTTTTGAAATGATTTATTGTGGTCTCATTTTTACCATTTTTTATATCACAAAAACTTGGCATTTTAACAGGGGTGTGTAAACTTTTTATATCGACTGTATGTGATCTTGACATGTGTTCCAATTTTGTTTTCTTTCAGGAAACATATGCCAGATGATGTGCCCTTTTTAAGGATGCTGAGAATAATATCATCCTGGAAGGCCTCCATCAACAACATCAACTCCTCCTGTCCAGGGGGTGGCACAAAAGGATCAGCGGGCAGCATTGTGGGCTGACCTTGTCTGTGATGTGAATACCATAGATCACCAGAACAGGACATATGAGCAGGTTCAACACCATGCCATGGATGTGATTAAAGCTGAATGCAGAAGAGCAGCAGATGTGGCCAGGGATTGTGATGTCACCAGTGGAGGGCCTGCAGCAGAACAACCACTCTCAGCCACAGAGAAATTCCTGGTGAACCTAGGAATGGACAACAGCTCCCATGCATCCATCACACCATATATCATGTATTTGGATGCCACAGTTTCCATGGCAGAGGAGCATCCAGGTAGGCATCGTTTGATCAGCATTGGAATACTGTAGCATTCAGTGTGTCAGGGTGTAGGTACATTTACATGGGTGTCAGGTGTTTGTTCATTGGGGGAGGAGTTTAACTGCAGTTTGAATCTCATGCTCAGATTGTGATCAAGATATCAATTAACAAAGTAACTACTGTAAATGTGAGATATATGGACATATTACCTTCTTATAGTGCAACATGCAGTGGTGTTTACATTACCTCTCTCTCAACTTTTCAAAGGCCCCTCAGGAACCAGATAAGGCTGTGGTCTTGCTCCTGGTAAGCACAACAGTACAGATATAGATTTACTGCAATGTATTTCTTAAAATGTCATCCCTGGCCTGCTGGCTGGATTGCTGTACTGTCAGATGGACTGTGATTGCCAAATACACAGATATTTTCTGACTGTACACACTTCAGAGTGATACCTATGCTTTGTAAGTGTGACAACACTGATAAACATGACAGTATTGTCAGGACATTACAGATTGCCATATGTGTCAAATGTGCAGAGTCTTCACAAATGTCAACAGTGTACCTCATTGTTGTCGATGAGATTGCAGTGTAAAGAGCTTTTATTTACTGGTAACTACAGATGTTTGTGGAAAAATAAATGTCCTCATGTCCTACTACATGAGGTTGGGGGTTAAACAGGTCTATAATAGTGACAACAGCGTATACAGCTTTGCATATATTGTATATAAAAGTCTTAAAAAGAAATAAGTCATGGGCATTCAGAATCGCCATATAGCTGAAACACCTGATGTTCATAAGGGTCATTTGCATGTATAAATAGTAAAAAGCACACTGGTGATGCCCAGATAAAATCACCAAAACCTTTATTGAGAATACATAGTAAAGAACTTCACTGACTAAGCGCTTTCACCATGATAGGGCATCTTCAGAGTCAGTCTACATGTTTAATCACAGTCTTTAATATACCTTGCAATTATCAGTGTAATCAAACATGATTGAATGCAATAGGTCCATCATCTCAAAACTTTAAAAGTTAACTATTCGGTTGTCTGTTGAACTGCTTTTTGTGCCCTTCAAAAATCAACCCTTTCTCACACAATACACAATAATATAGCAGAACACAAAGTAATGTTACAAGTGCTAATATATCTTACATAAGCTCAATGTTTTTTGTAAAAAATAACAATAAATAAAATAACAATAAATAAAATTAAGTGTTGAGAAATCAATAAATATAACCCCTATGTGTAATATCCAAAAGAAAAAGGGTAAGAAAAAGCCATTGTTCATTTGTATTAAATACAAGCTGCCTTATGTTTTAAAATACAGGCTAAAGATAGGGTGTCATTGATGCCCGGGGCACTACTAGCATCTAGTCGTATCTGCCATAGGCATTCCCTAACCTCTAGGATAGTTTTGTAATCTCCCCCAAACTCTTTAATGTAAAGCCTATCTATAACAAAAAATAAAAATTTCCTAAAATTGGGACAATTTTTAGTATGGTTGTATAGTGAATTGGTATATTTGTTATTTTTGATATCTCTGTAATGTTCTAGGATTCTTTGTCTCAACTTTCTAGTAGTCATGCCTATATAAAATACTGGACAGAATAGACAAGTAGCCACGTAAATTACCATATTGGTGTTACAATTGCAATAACCCGGGCTCCTCAGTGTCCTCTTAAAGTTCCCCACAGAAACATAGGGGCCATTGTTAATGTATTTACATGCTTTACAATTGCCACATTTGGCCATCTTAGCAGATCTTTGACCAAAGGTCATAGGTGTTCTCTCTAAAAGCTCCTTAATATTTAAACCCCTACTGTTTATAAAAAGAGGAGCTTTACCTAGTATGTCATATAGGTCTGTAGGGACTATATTTTCCCATGTCCTTTGAATAACATTTTTAACTTCCGTAGCTAAAAAATTATGTTGTAAGACCATTCCAGTTGAAATGTTCTTATTTTTTTTTGTTTAATGGTCTTTGTTTTGTTGTTGTCAAATGTCCTTTGGGTGTCATTCAAAATGGGAATAAGATCTATAGCCCTTCTTCTAGTGACATTGTGTTGAAGCATAGTAAGCATGTCCAGAGGATAGCCCCTTTGGACACACAAATACGTCAAAACCTCCAATCCATCTATGAATTTGCTGTCCTCACTGACAATACGTGATAGCCTAATCATCTGGCCTTTGGCCATGTTCTTCTTGAAGTTTTTTTAGAGAGTCAACCCCCACTAAGACGTTCAGACAGGTTAAGAAATCGGGGCCATTCATTGGAACAGTTGGACCAGAGGACACCTCAGAGACAAGGGTTCCATTCAGGAAACAACTGGAGAGGTGGGGGACAGAGGAGGAACAATTTCAACAACAAGAATTGGCATCACAGATGAACTATGTACAAGAGATAGAGGTTCATTTCCCTACCCACTCAACCATGGATGGCTTAACTATTAACACCGACACACCAGTTGACACCTCCCTTAATTCCCTTGACACCATCTTGACCCCATTTTTGGAGAATAACATCAATGGGGGTCCCTCTTTAATTGGAGACAAATCTTTTCATGTTTACAACTACTCTGATTTAGAGATATCTGATAGTCATTTAAGTTTATTGAGGAAGGGTTTTTCTTTTGTCCCTAATTTTAAATATGACATCAGTAAATTGATTATCAATTTGAAGTTGTATACCAGGAAATTGAACTTAAAGTTGTTGTTTAGTAACAAACAACAAGTAGACAGAGAGATGCAAACATTTACACTTAAAAGAAGCAGTGTGTTTATACTTCCATACAACCCTGTGAATTTAGCTTTTGAATGGCTATGCACCACTCAGATTAGGAGATTGACTGACAAAAGGCCAGTTGAGGACAATAGAAATTTAACATTTTGCTTAAAAGAACTTTCGTCCAGTACTGATTACAGGGTTATGAAACCAGACAAAGGGGGAGGAGTAGTCATTATGATGAATGCTGACTACTCTTGGCACATGCAGAGTATTATTCGCGATTCCAACACATACGAGCTAGCTTCTAAATTTGATGTTCAGAAGGCTTACACCAAGATTGATTGGCAACTCTACGAGATGCTTTGTGAAGGAATTATTGATGCAGATGAATATAAATATTTACAAGTGGAACACCCGGTTATGCCTAGTTTATTTGGAATACCCAAAATTCATAAAAACACAGTTAATCCACCATTTAAACCGATTGTTGCGGCTAGGGGTTCCAAAACTGAACCATTAGCATCATTTATAGATATCATGACCAAGAAGATTTTGGACAATTTGCCACACATATTAAAAGACTCTTGGCATTGTCTGGACTGCCTCAGGACTTTGACTGATGCACATCTAGGGGAATTTCTGTTTGTAACTGTGGATATTATAAACTTATTTTCAGTGATTCCCCATGATATTGGATTAGATTGGTTTGGTAGGAGTCTGGACAAACATAGTGATATACATCAGGTAAAAAGAGGCCTATTGGTGGACATGATGCGGATTGTACTGGAGAATAACTACATTGGGTTTGAAGACAAATTCTACAGACAATCCACTGGGGTGGCGATGGGCGCTAAATGTGCGCACATATATGCTAATTTAGTTTTAGCAGAATGGGAGGAACAGTTTGTGTTGACATCTGAATATAGATCAAGGATGATTATCTATCTGAGATTCCTGGATGACAGCCTGTTCCTCTGGAAAGGCACTTGGAATGAACTGGAGGAATTTATAAAATACTTGAACAATACTACTTCATTTTTGAAATTTACACACAATGTTGATAGTAAGACTATTGATTATTTGGATTTACAACTATACATTAAAGATGGAGAGATAGAATCCAATTTATACAGGAAGAAAACTTACAGTAATTCATTTTTACATTATGACAGTTGCCATCCCCATTATGTCAAGAAGAACATGGCCAAAGGCCAGATGATTAGGTTATCATGTATTGTCACTGAGGACAGAAAATTCATAGATGAATTGGAGGTTTTGAGGGATTTGTTTGTCCAAAGGGGCTATCCTCTGGACATGCTTACTATGCTTCAACACGATGTCACTAGAAGAAGGGCTATAGATCTTATTCCCATTTTGAATGACACCCAAAGGACATTTGACAACAACAAAACAAAGACCATTAAACAAAAAAATAAGAACATTCCAACTGGAATGGTCTTACAACATCATTTTTTAGCTACGGAAGTTAAAAATGTTATTCAAAGGACATGGGAAAATATAGTACCTACAGACCTATATGACATACTAGGTAAAGCTCCTCTTTTTATAAACAGTAGGGGTTTAAATATTAAGGAGCTTTTAGAGAGAACACCTATGACCTTTGGTCAAAGACCTGCTAAGATGGCCAAATGTGGCAATTGTAAAGCATGTAAATACATTAACGATGGCCCCTATGTTTCTGTGGGGAACTTTAAGAGGACATTGAGGAGCCCGGGTTATTGCAATTGTAACACCAATATGGTAATTTACGTGGCTACTTGTCTATCCTGTCCAGCATTTTATATAGGCATGACTACTAGAAAGTTGAGACAAAGAATCCTAGAACATTACAGAGATATCAAAAATAAAAAAATCTACCAATTCACTATACAACCATACTAAAAATTGTCCCAATTTTAGGAAATTTTTATTTTTTGTTATAGATAGGCTTTACATTAAAGAGTTTGGGGGAGATTACAAAACTATCCTAGAGGTTAGGGAATGCCTATGTCAGATACGACTAGATGCTAGTAGTGCCCCAGGCATCAATGACACCCTATCTCTAGACTGTATTTTAAAACATAAGGCAGCTTGTATTTAATACAAATGAACAATGGCTTTTTCTTCCCCTTTTTCTTTTGGATATTATACATAGGGGTTATATTTATTGATTTCTCAACACTTAATTTTATTTATTGTTATTTTATTTTTTGTTATTTTTTACAAAAAACATTGAGCTTATGTAAGATATATTAGCACTCGTAACATTACTTTGTGTTCTGCTATATTATTGTGTATTGTGTGAGGAAGGGTTGATTTTTGAAGGGCACAAAAAGCAGTTCAATAGACAACCGTATGGTTAGCTTTTAAAAGTTTTGAGATGATGGACCTATTGCATTCAATCATGTTTGATTACAATGATAATTACAAGGTGTATTTAAAGACTGTGATTAAACATGTAGACTGACTCTGAAGATGCCCTATCAGGGTGAAAGCGCTTAGTCAGTGAAGTTTTTTACTATGTATTCTCAATAAAGGTTTTGGTGATTTTATCTGGGCATCACCAGTGTGCTTTTTACTTTTACCAAGTTTTCTACATTTTTGGAGCTAAAGTCATTTGCATGTATCCCATGTGCCTCTGATACAAGAGGTTTGAGAGGTCACTCAGTGAAAGTTCTAGCTTGGCTGGAGTTTTCATTTAGGTTTTACTGGGTTTTTTTCTGTCTGACCTTCTCATTCTTTGTTTTAGTTTGTCTTAGAACAATAGAAAGAATTTCCAGCCCAGACATCCTGTCTCCGAGCTTGAGATCAAACACTCATAAAATGCTTTACTTATCAGCTTTCTTCCAGCAGGGTGCACTGTGGTTACATTTTTGAAGCTCAAAACATACACAGCTTTCTTACATTTGTTATACAAGCCTGTGGATCATATTAATATTTACAATTAAAAGATAAAAAATGGACTCAGTTAATGCTTTGGGTTCCAGTACAAAAGTCCTCATTTAATAAACACAGTTAGAAAAATGCATAAGTGCTTTCACAATATGCTTCCTCAGGTATTTAAAAAGAGTGTATTCCTGCTCACTTAAATTCTATCCTATTTACTGTTACATGATGCAAATGATCACATGATAAAAGTGTCACATTAAGTGAGCAGGAATACACTCTTTTTAAACACCTGAGGAAGCATATTGTAAAAGCTCTTGTGTATTTTTGTAACTGTATTTATTAAATGAGGACTTTTATACTGGAACCCAAAGCATTACCTGTGTCCATTTTTTATCTCTTCCTTGTATTCTGTGGTTTATTGGACTCAGGTACCTGGAAAGTGGTGGTCATTTTTACATTGATTAATATTTACAATGACATAGAATTATTTGCAAAATTCTATCTAGCTGGGCTGGCAGCCCCAACTTTTTTCACAGGCTACATTACTCTCTGTGTCCAAGTCCATGGGTATTGATTCAACTGTGTGCAGGCACTACTATATTTTCCAGGGGTGGATGACTTCTAAATGGATAGTATTGTGCAGTCTTTGGCATATGCTATTTGTCAGTGGCTCTGACAACAACTGAATATGTGTCTCAGATCATCCTGGATAACTGTTGGCTCTGTGTGAGATTCAGTGACAGCTCCTAATATGCAATCACCTGCTAATGTAGTCAGTCAGAGGTCCCTGACAGTGGCCATGACTGCAGAGAAGGGAATGTCTATAAGGGGTACTCTATTTAATGATGTCTGAGGAAGTCCACTGTTGACTGGTGTCATTGTAGTGTAGGTCTTCCCTTTGCTATATTCCCAGATTATGACTATCAGACACTTGACTAGCCACCAGCTGACATACTCTGTAAATAACCTACACAGTTTCCAGCAAGGTCTGCTGCCTTAATATTGTCAAACTTCTTGCCAGACCATACTAGGTGGAGTGAGTCATATTCCTGTCATCCACTGCATATTGTAAAACTCAATGAGGTCCCCCAGTTAGGGTAGGTAGGCATGATCTGCCCTTGAGCAAAACAAACTAAGTTTTTCCAGTGTCAGTAGGTGTACAACATTGCTACGGATCTTATCCATGCTAACTCCTTTCATGGCTTTACATATCAGATGACTGAGAGATCTGGGGACATTGCTTGGCACTGCATGCTAGTTGTCCTCTGTGCAACTAAGTATTTCAGTTACTTCCATCATGTTCCAAGAAAAGAGTCATCCAAGGTGTCTGTACATAGCACAGACAAGCAATGGAGGGAAGCGATATATGTATTTATTTAACATTTGTTAATGGGGAAAGTCCAACTTGGAACAGAGCCAATTTTCAGTGGAGGGCTGGGGAGAAATGCTCCAGATGCATGTTTTTATAATGTGGGAGGAAACCAGAACACCCAGAGGAAACCCACACAAATGCAGGGAGGACATGCAGACTCCACACAGAAGGCACCCCAGCCGAGAATTGAACCAGTGAACCTCTTGCTGTGAGGTGACATTGCTACCGCTGCACCACTGCCCATGTGAAGCTAAGGTGGGAGGTTTTACATAGGTATTCTGCAGTTGGGCACTACTCAGATAGTGTGTACTACAAAGACAAAATAACCTTGTGAAGAAGGCAGAAAGCAGGAGAGTCCCCTGAACTGCTGGTGCCTGTCTACTACTCCTGCTGGTCTCACCACAACCACTCTGTCATGGGATACCATGCTCCGATACTTTTTCTGTCATCACACTTAAAATGTTACTATGAAGCTCATGATGAGTAGCAGGACACAGCCTGTTTGTTCATCCACATGGTTATCCCACATCATGAAAGGCTCTGTAGGCTTCACATACCCTCCTCCAGGTAGATGCCATGATTAGGAACCTGAGTAAACAGTTATCTTTTACATGTAGTATGCCTTCTGTACCAGGGTTGGTGGCACGTCACTATGGAACTGACCAGATGATGATTAGGAGCAAAGCTGCAGCATCACAATATAATGTGCAATGCTCAGTGACATATATGAGCAGGCTTGCTGAAACAAGCAGCAGAGCGGTGGTAATCCATCTTAGGTGACACTTTCACAGCACTTCTTGCATCCTGCTTTTCCACACAGTAATGGCTACGAGGCCTACTGCAGAGGACTGGCCACCTTTTCCCAAAGGTGTGCCCACCTGCCACAAGCCCTAGGTATGTCATATTGTACATGTATGTACCCGGAACATGTCTGTGTTCTCACATCATGTCATGCGACAACCAGTTCGCTGTGTCATTGCTTGACAGGCACTGAACGCTTGCAAGGGCAAAGTAATGTCAGCAAGGTTGAGCAAGTCTTCTGTGCATGCATGAGCATCCACATCCTCATTGAAAGTCATGTCTACCAGCACTGTGTTTCAGGATGTCAACCCCAAGAGTGTGGCAGCATGACCCTAACTTTGCAGGACCTTCAGAGTTCATAGGTTCATAGGTAGGTACTAGGCTATTGGCCCTAGGGCCTATATAAGCCTAGCCAAAAGATGTACCCTGGCTTTCGCCACCCAAGAAAATTATTCTCACATTTGTAGGTATGGTATTGCAACCATGCCTAATGACAGGATTATGGTCAATCCAAGGTCCACATGGCTGGCAAAGCATTTTATAACACACTTTCAGGTGCTGTGTTACTTTAGGGGACCTACATAAAGGTGACTTGTTACATTTCACCACCTGTCATGACACTGCCTAATGATGACATTCTGTGACATACACAGAAGCATGACTATATTGCTAGTGGCACAGTGAATGCTGATGACATATGGAAAGGGTACCCACCCCTCTACTCCTATGCCACACAAAGACAATGTGTGACAGATGTGACTGTACTTCAAACCTTGATTCCATGGTGTCTCACACAGCAATCAGTACATATGGCAATGAGCAGTTTGCCAACATGTACAGCTCACCTCATGCACCACCCACACCCACAACACACACACCTGCATGCAGCTCCTTACCAGACACATTCCCAAACAACAGACACTTCAGACAATCTTACCTCTGGAGAGCACAGTACACATAATAGTGCATGCACCACTGGTCTCACCAGTCACACACCAGAGGCACAACACAAAAGCAGACCTGTTGCTCATAGGTGAGTACATCTTGAGACACACTGATATCTGCATCACCAGTCTACATATGGAAAAACATTACAATTAGCTGCGTTTGGGTTGACACAATGCACCATACCACACATTGCCGCAACTCAGGGAATATCAGGTGACATAATGATGACATCATACTTCCTGCAGATGTGTACAACTAGGGACATATGTCACAAGACTGCATGCAGACACATGACTGAGCTTACACACTCTGTGTCTCTCATGGGCACGCCCATAGCTTTCAGATGCATTTCAACCTCACCTAGGATGATGGCTCAATACACACAGAACATGAGGGACTTTTAATTGCCTTAGTGTGTGGTGTCATTTTAAAGGGATCCACTACATGTCTGTCTGGGATGACTTGCTCAACAGAAGTCAATGCTTTGCCAGAGATGGTCTTAATCTCTCACTCCTGGGATTTTGAGTATTGGCCAGGGGTGCTGACATCCTCACAGCGCATCTTATATGCACTACCTGGAATAGAAACTTTCCAATGAGAATGCCATCTTCATACGACATCATGGTTATGGTTATGCTGCTACATGCTGGGAATGGGAACCCTAAACACCACTCTTTGGAAGGTGTCCCTATTCTGGAATTGGCAGACATTTATGCAGTCAAAGACACCTGGTTCATGGCTGTGGATAGCACCACAGCCACACCAGACTACACATCTTTCCATATGTTCAAACCTCAAACTGGCAGTGTGCAAGGTAATGCAGGTGGTGTATACATATTCACTGAGGATAGATACAGATCCAGATTTAGTGAAACACTATGCTTTCCTGGAGGCAATGCAGGTGCTACTCACTGCTGGAAGGGCAAGTAATCAAGCCATTGCCAGCTACAATAGCAGCTCCATGAATCCAGACACCAGTTGTGCTTATTTGCATGTATGTGTGTCTTTCAAACATGGTTTGGGTTGACATTAAGTAACCACCAACTATGTTGGTTAGTCATGCTGAAGCTGACTTGCCCAAAGGTTACTCCATGTCCTTAACTACAATGACCTGAATCAGTGGCATGACATCCCCACAAGGGGAGGCAACATAGTGCTTCATGTTCATAGGTTCATAGGTTGGTACTAGGCTATCAGCCCTAGGGCCTATACAAGCCTAGCCATAACAATTCCCTGGCTATTTTTTCCCAGAATATTACTTCCCTGGTCCCCTCTTTAGCAGGGTGACTGACATGATCCCCGGGGTGAATTTCAAATCTCCCATCCAATCGTCACGGTTCCTTTTGAAGAGGGCCAAACAGGTGCTCAGCTTGACATGTATGGGCAGTCTATTCCAGAGTATGGGGAGTATCTGGATCAGGAACCTATCTCTCCAGCATGTTCTGTTCATTGTGATGACCAGGTTTAGATCCCTGGAGCATGTGGCTCTCAGGGATTGGGATTTATTTAAGTACAGCATGTCCAGCAGCACTGAGTTTGACATGGCCTTGTATCTTAAGCAGAGATCACCTCTGAGTAGGTGATATGCGACAGAGTATAGCTGGAGGTTTTTTAGATGGTCAGCATAGGGCATCTGCTTTGGGCCTGTGATTCCTTTAGTGAGGTATTTCTGTGGCCTTTCCAGTTGTTGCAGATGTCTTGTGAGATACATACCAAAAGGGGCATTGTACTCTATAATGGGTCTAATGAGGGATGAGTACAGTGGGACAATGACCTCCTTTTTTCTGGATGAAAAGCCCTTAATGATGAGGTGTTCCACATAGAAGGATTTCCTAACTGTTGTGGCTATGTGGTTATTGAAGGTGAGACCACTGTCCACCTGTGTCCCTACGTTCCTTATCACACTTTTGGTGTTTAGTGTTCTGCCACTTATATGGTAATTCATGGGTTCATGTTTTTTTCCAAATAGGATAACTATACATTTCTTAGCATTGAGCTTGAGCCCATGGCTCTGGCATCAAGCATCTGTTTCTGTAAGGCCCTATTATAGAATATCCACATCATTTGGGGATTCAGTAATGGCTCCCAGCTTGCAGTCATCTGCAAACTTTGTTAACCAGAGTCCCTTAGTGCTGGCCTGTACCTCAGAGAAGTAGATGCCAAACAAGAGTAGTCCCAGGACTGAACCCTGAGGTACTCCCCTTGTCACTTGTCTGGGGCTGGATTTGTGTGGGTTCTGTCAGTAAGCCAGTTTGCAACCCATCGAGTGATGTAGGGATTAATGCCCAGCATAGTAAGTTTATCTATGATTCCAGAGTGGGGGGTGGTGTTGAAGGCCTTGGTGAGGTCCAGATAGGCTGTGTGGACCTCCTTACCCTCGTCCACAGCTCTGGAGACTGATTCAAAAAAGTTAATCAGGTTGAGGAGACAAGATCAGCCCTTTACAAAACCAAACTGGGTGGGGTCCAGTGTTTGAAGTTTGCCAATGTCTTTGTTTATAAGCTCCATGATAATGCGTTCCATGGCTTTGCAGATCAGGCTTATCAGACTGATGGGATGATAGTTCCTGGGATCCAAGGTGGATCCCCATTTGTGGAGTTGGATAACTGTAGCTGTGTGCCACTCATTGGGCATGAAGCCTGAGGTGAGGCTATGATTAAACATGGCACTTAGGTGAGGTGCCAGTTCATTTTGTAGTTCATGTAGTACATAACCCGGGATGTCATCTGGTCCCATGGATGCTGCATTCTTAGCTTTGGAGAGTGTGTTTTTTACCTGTGTGGCCATGATTACCAGAATTTGGCAATCTTTTGGTATTGAGATGAGCCCTTTAGGGGTGAGAGGGAGGTAAAGTTGGCACTGAATCGATCTGCCAGGATATTGGCAATATCCTTGGGATCAGTATATTTAATGTCATTCTGTTGTAGCTCAGAGTAGATCTGAGCATTGCCATTTAGAGTCTTGACATAACTATAGAATGCCTTGTAGTTGTCCTTGGAATCTTTGGCAATATTATTTTCATAACTAGCTTTGGAGGATTTTTATGAGGGATCTCAGCTTCTTACTGAGGCTGGTAAGGGAGTTTTTTGCATCCTGGGATTTTCCTCTTTTCTGCAACAGTTTCTTCCTTCTGTTGTATAGTTTGTTTATGACAGGGAACTACCTGATTGGGTTCCTTGTTTTGGAAGAGACCGTCTTGGTTCTGTTTGGAATGACATGATTCATGCACGAGTGGATGTGCTCGTGCAGTGCCTTGGTGTAGGATTCATCAGTCAAACTTTCAGTTCCCTTCTGCATGAGTGTCATGAAGTTTGTCTCTTCTGACTTGAGTAGCATGAAGTTGGCTTTGGAAAAGTTTTTTATGGAGGTTTCCCTACTGGTGGGTGGGGGTGGGATGTGGATGTCAAGAGTGATTAGCTTATGGTCAGACATGACCAACAAGGGGGTAACCACTGGTGTGGAGCATCAATCTCCCATGTTGGTAATGACCAGGTCTAGGATATTTGAGCCCCTGGTGGGACTATGTATTAGTTGGTCCAGGGCACTGGAATTTATAAATTCCAAGAACCGTTGGGCAAAGGTGTTGGTACCCAAGTAGTTTTCCCAATTAATGGCAGGGTAGTTGAAATCACCCAGTATTAGGGTGTTTGGTTGTATCTTAATATTTTTTAGTATGTTTAGAAAGGTGTAGTGAGAATCTTGGGGCATGATGAGCGATCTGTAGCAAGCTACAATTTGGATTGCAGTCTTACCTAGTGTTAGCTGCACCTGTAGAATTTCAGATGCATTGTGTTGGGCAGCTAGCCTGAAGGTGTGATCATTCTTGGTGAATATGGACACTCCTCTGCCTTTAGTGCTTCGGTCCTGGTTTGGTGGCCAAAAAGTGTGGTAAGAGTTGTAGCCTGGTATTGCAGGGGTGCTCTCTGGAGCCTTGAACCAGGTCTCAGTTACGCACAGATACTGATTTTCTCCATCTTTAGTAGTACCTCGAGATAGTGCAGCAATATCCTGGACCTGGTCATTACCAATATGGGTAAACAGTGTTCCATGCCAGAGGTCAACTCCTCTCTGGTCAGATCCGACCACAAGCTAATCACCCTAGACATCCATATCCCACCCCCACCCACCATTAAGGAAACCACCATCAAAAACTACTCCAAAGACAACTTCATGCTTCTTAAGACAGAAGTGACAAACTTCACGAAACCCATGCAGACGGAAAATAGAGATATGACTGCTAAATCTTACACAAATGCACTGTATAAGCACATACACGAGTGCATGGATCGTGCCATCCCCAACAGAACCAAGACGCTATCCTCCAAAAGAAGGAAGCCAATCTGGTGGTCCCCTGCCATAAACAAATGCTACAACAGAAGGAAGAAGCTGTTGCAAAAAAGACTAAAATGCCAAGATTGGAGGAACTCCCTGGTCAGCCATAGCAAAAAGCTGAGATCCCTCATAAAATCCTCCAAAGCTAGTTATGAAAATAAAATGCCACTGATTCCAAAGACAACCACAAAGCATTCTACAGCTATGTCAAGAATCTCAATGGCAACACTCAGATCTGCTCTGAGCTACAGCACAATGGCACTAAATATACAGAACCAACCGATATTGCCATCATCCTGGCAGATAAGTTCAGTACTAACTTTACCCCCCTCTCACACTCCAAAGGGCCCATCTTAATACCAGAAGAATGCAAAGCCCCTGTAATCATGAATGAACAAGTAAAGACAGCACTCTCCAAAGCCAAGAACACAGCATCCATGGGACCAGACAACATCCCAGGGTGTGTACTGCATGAACTACACAATGAACTGGCACCTCACCTAAGTACCACGTTCAATCATAGCCTCACCTCAGGCTATGTGCCTACTGAATGTTGCAAAGTGATGGTTATCCCACTCCATGAAGGGGGGTTACACCACGGACCCAGGAAACTACCTCCCGATTAGCCTGACCTGCCTGGTCTGCAAGGCCATGGAATGTATCATCTTGGAGTTTATAAATAAAGGCATAAGTAACCTCCAAACTCTGGACCCCACTCAGTTTGGGTTTGTAAAAGGTAAATCATATCTACTAAACCCGATTGACTTCTTTGAAGCAGTCGCTAGAGCTGTAGACGAGGGCAGGGTAGTGCACTCAGTCTATCTTGACCTCGCCAAGGCTTTCAATACCATCCCCCACTCTGGAATTATAGATAAACTCACTAAACTGGGCATAAATCCCTATGTCACAAGATGGGTGGCCGACTGGCTCACTGACAGAACCCACACAGTAAAAGTAGCCAACTCCAAGTCCAACTTCAGACCAGTGATGTGTGGAATACTACAGGGTTCTGTCCTGGGTCCTCTCCTGTTCGGCATCTACTTCTCTGAAGTAGATGCCAACACAGAAGGTCTTTGGCTAATGAAGTTTACAGATGACTGCAAACTGGGAGGCATAACAGAATCACCTAATGATGTAGACATTCTACAAAAGGGCCTCACAGAGACAGATGCTTGGTGTCAAAGTCATGGCCTCAAGCTCAATGCCAAGAAGTGCATTATCATCCCCTTTGGGAAAAACTGGGTACCCATGAATTACCACATAGGCAGTAGCTCACTAAACACTGAAAGTGTGATAAGAGATCTTGGGACACAAGTGGACAGTAGTCTCTCCTTTGATAACCACATCATCACAGTAGTCAGGAAATCCTTCTACATGGCACACCTCATCACAAAAGGGTTCTCCTCTAGAAAAAAAGAGGTAATTGTTCTTCTCTACTCATCCATCTTCAGACCCATTTTAGAGCACAATGCCCCATTTGGCATGTATCTCACAAGACACCTACAACAATTGGAAAGGCCACAGAAATATCTCACTAAGAGGATTACCTGCCTCAAACAGATGCCATATGCAGACCGTCTCAAAAAACTCCAGCTCTACTCCATCGCATATCATCTACTCAGAGGCGATTTCTGCCTAACATACAAAGCTATGTCAAACTCAGAGCTGTTGGACATGCTACACTTAAAAAAATCCCAATTTCTATGAACTACATGCTCCAGGGACCTAAACCTTGTCACCACAATAAACAGAACATGCTGGAGGGATATATTCCTGTCCCAGAGACTTACCATACTCTGGAACAAACTACCCATTCATGTCAAGCAAAGCTCTTCATTGGCTCTCTTTAAAAAAAATCTTGACGACTGGATTGGAATTAGAAAATTCACCCCGGGGATCATGTCTGTGGCACTGCTTGACATGGGCACAGGAAAATAATTTACTTGGGTGTGAAAGCCAGGGAACCTATTTGACTAGGCTTATATAGGCCCCAGGACTGATAGCCTAGTACCTACCTATGAACCTATGAACCTATGAACACCTCATGTATGCTATTGCTGTCTCTTTAAGACATCTCATACTTGATGACATCAACAGGCCTAGCTGTGGTTAGGCATTTAGAGGCTCACATTACCTGCTACAATGAAAATACTGCAAAACCCTACCTCTTTCTATGGTGATTATGTTTATATCATATGGAGATACACACACACCAAGTGGCCTGTGGTGAGATAAGAACCCCTTCCTAACTACACTTACACACTATAGACCACAGTACTTATCGCATGCACCACGGATTAAGTCTGATATTACAATGGAAGCTGGTAGTCTTAAGGTGAATGACATCAGCAGGCAATGTAGCAGAGGATGGTTTGGACAGCAGCAGCAACTTACAGGGCCAAAAAAGGCAGAGCTACTGCAGTTTCATAGTCAATGAGGGATGCTCAGTTGTTTTACATGGGGGACACATGTGAACACATGCACAAAATGGCCTGCAGTGAGATTAGAACCCCTATCTAACTATTCTTACACAATACAGAGCATAGCACTTATCACATGCACCATAGCTTCAGTCTGACATCATAATGGCAGCTGATAGTCTTAAGGTCGATGACATCAGCAGGCCTTGAAGAAGAGGGTGGTCTGGACACAGGCAGCAACTTATAGGGACAAAAAAGTGCAGAACTATTGCAGTTTCATAGTCAATGAGAGATTCTCAGCTATTTTGCAGAGGGATACATGCACACACACACACACACACACACACACACACACACACACACACACACACACACACACACACACACACACATATATACACCAAGTGGCCTGCAATGAGATTAGAACCCCTACTTAAGTACTCTTACAAACTATAGATTACAGTCATACCTCTCAACCTCTTGGAGCAAGAAATCTGGACAAAGCCATACATAAAAGTGGGACAAAGGCCCAAAAATAGGGAACATTTTTAAATATTGCTCTTACAAATTTAGAAAGTTGATATAATAACAGGTTTTGCATTAGCATTTATTTTCTGAAGGGTATGAAGTCTGATACTCAAATATTTGTCATTATTTTCTAAATTCTTTAATGAGTTGCCACTAATTTGCCAGAAAACCACACTTTTATGAAAAATGGACCAAAAATATGAGGCAAATATCTGGTCTTTCTGAGAAAATCTGTACAGTTGAAAGGCATGATTACAGTACTTATCATGTGCACCATGACTGATGCTGTTGTAGACATGACTGCAGGCAAACTACTTGTGGATTATACAAACAAGGCTTGTGTTGAACAGCATCTGTGGCATGCAGAGTGAAATTGCTTCAAACTGTTTTCTGCATCTAGTAGCCTAGCAATCAGAAAAGTGTTATTTATCCTATCTATGTGGCTAGTTACCAGTCTGACCATATCTGGCTATTTGCATTTGGATGGGCATGCCTGTGGACAAGAAAAATGTACCCTGTCCATGTGTGCATAGACAACATTATACATTATACCACCTGCTCACATGTTGCTGTATGTGTGGTGACATCCAGCAGGCATAGGGGTCTGTAGGTAAGTGCATTATATACTATTGAGCCCTTATTTTGGATCCTTTGATCAACATTATAGATGTGTGATAATGAAGCATTACTAAACATTATCAGGGTATGTAGGACAATACAGACATCCACACACATATGTATGTATATAACAGGGATGTATATAAAAATGTGTCTGTGTGTGTGTAAGATGGTTTACCTTTAGAATGTTGATGATTGGAACGTTGAACCTGCTTCCGCGAACTCCGAACTGCACCTGCTCAAAACCTTGAATCCCGATGTTCTGAACCTCAAAATCTCACCCCCTTTTTGACCCATGTTAGCACTTGTTTGTAGGTGTGGCACAGTTGGAAATGTCAACGTTCGATGTTTTTTCAAGTTTGTGATGTTTCGGTGGCACGGGTTTCATGAAAACGTTTTGGTGGTGCGGCCATTCAACTTTGTACAGTCGCCATTTTATTAAAGGTAAACCGTGTAAGATATATATATATATATATATATATATATATATATATATATATATAGATATATATATATATATATATATAGATATGTGTGTTACATAGATATATGGGGAGAGACGTGAGATGTATGTTTTATATATAGCTATGGATTTAGGACTAATTACCGATGACACGTTTCAATGAAACTGAAATGGTCGAGTACATTCCTGTGAAAGTCTGCAAAAAAAAAAACAAAACACAACATTTAAAAAAAGAAAAAACAGTAAAAACATTTATGCAGTGGGGCAAGCCCCCCTGCACCCCACACCCCCTTACTTTTATATTCCCTTATCCCCACTGTACCGCGATCTCAGCAACAGCCATTCTGTCATTTTTTTTTTTTTTTTTTTTGAGCTCACTTTAGCGAAAGTGCATTTTTGGTGAAAGTGCACTTTTGCGAAAGTGTGCTTACCTTTGGTTTTGATGAAACGAGTTTTCGCTCAACAGTCCTAGATCCATAGCTATATATAGGTATGTATAGGAATATCTCTATTTGCATATTCATAGATTAATTAATTCATGATTAATTTTTACGTACCTACACTTCAGATATCCTTTACTCAACTGTATATTCTGGTGCCTGAACTTATCTCCTCAGCCACATGATGTGAACTTTGATCATAATCTTACTGTAACCTAGTTAAGTTAGTCAAGACAATCTGTATTCTGTTGTACATTTTTGATTTGTTTTGTGTTTGTTCTTTTGTTAAAAAAGATTGATCTACTTAGTAAAGTATTCCTCATGTATTGTCGTAGTCTATTAGTGGAGCTTTTCTCCTCGGGCCTCTGCTGAAAATGGACATGTATCCAGCCAGACTAGCCCGGTTAACAAATGTAAAATAAATAAATAGAGATAGATATACTATCGATGGAAGAGAGAGGTAGTGACAGCCAGATATGTATACATATATGTATGTATAGATATATCTATACATAACAGGTCATTTTGGACAAGGGGCAACAAAATTGCATTCTGTGTAAGTAAGTGTATGAGCACGCCCAGTAGGATTCTCAGTAGTTATAAACTGACTCCAGGTCACACCTATCCAGGCCGTGATTTTATATGTTACAGACAATAACATCTGTCCCTGTTTCTGCAGTACTGCACTTCACTGAAATTGTCCACGGCATTCTTCAGCTGTCTGATATAATTAATATGTGACAGAGGTTAGTAATGTTACACCACACACAAACTGAAAGTCTGTCAAAAAAACAACATAATACTATCTCACATCCAAAAGATTTGGATATTTTCAGATTACAGCCATCAATACCATCACCCATACCAACTTCCCTAGTCCACTGAGCCACACAAGCTGTCAGGCAGCCAGCAGTCATGCATTACACAATCAACAGCATCAATATGTACATTGTTATTCCTGCATTAAGCGAGATATACAATTAATTTCTATGTTACTTCCCTGAGATTGCCTGGACTTCTGATATACCATTGATGAGTTACTGTTACAGCAGTTATATGGGAACACTGCTGTGTTGGGGGGGGGGGGGGCAACACCACATTTTCTGCTGGGATACACAGTAGTCCAAATATCATGTAGCCACTCTATTTAACATCACCCTTGACTGATGTAGTGAATATACCATGCATGAGACCTAGTGACTTTTAAAGGACACATGATAGTGAACTGGGTATCTGTAGTCCCATGTGAATGTTACATTTGTCCAAATAGCCCACTATATTTACTTGCATAAATGTAGCAAATCCATACATACCATACCATATCATACTAATCCTTACAAGTACTGTGTAGGTTAGAGACTTACCTTGCAAATTCAGCAGTTGACAGAACTGTAGTTCAGGGCTTACTTTGTCCGATGCAAGCGGTACACAGCCAATACATGGATAGGTACTGGTTGTGTGGGTTGCCTGGCATCAAGTTTGATATATGTATGCAAGTAGGAGTAAGGTGTCAGTCCCTAGGTCCCCAAGTTGTCAGTAAATGTGCTCTGCATTGTCTCTTAGCCAAAGCCAGGGCATACTGAGCATGCTGATATCTGTCTACAGGGACATCAGCAGGGAGTTTCTCCTCCCTGTCCTCCTGCGACTGTGGCTGGGGTGACCTAGGCACTGGTGGGGGTCTGTGTATCCCTTCCCTTTGCTGATTCTGTTGCAGCTGTTTCTGCAGGATCAGATTGTATAGTATAGCACATACTGTGAACATATGTGCACATGTGGTTGGAGAGTACTTCAGGGCTCCAGCAGATATATTGTTGCACCAAAACCATGACTTCAGAAGCCCAAACACATGCTGTATGATGTTCCTAGTGTGTGCGTGTGCCTCATTATGGCATTCTTCCATGGGTTTGTGTGCATTTCTGATGGGTGTCATCATCCAAAGTTCCAGGGCTTAGCCAGCATCCCCCAGTAATGAGATGTCCCCCCTAGCAAACATCTGGTAGAGCTGTGATGCATGCCAAATATGGTAGTTGTGATAACTGCCATGGCTGCCAGCACACACATTCAGGATAATCCTCTGGGCATTGCACATGACCTGGCAGTTGTCATAGAGTCTACCCTCTTCATCAGGTGGTGCCTTGATGTGTACATGAGTGTGATCTATGACACCCAGTACTTCAGGGTAGTGTGCTATATGGTAGAAGTGTTGCATATTGCTGTCCCTCATCTCAGCAGTGAGGGGAAAGATATGTGCTTACTGGCATGTGGTAGCATGGCATCCAGGAACTGGTGGAGTATCCTGGATGCAGATGCTGGTGAGACCCCTATCATGTCCTCAGTTAGTCTTTGGAAGGTACCTGCACCTTGTATCCTAAGGGCTGCACATACCTTTGTTTCCACAGGGATGGGTCCCTCTCTGTTGGCTCTAGATCTGAGTTGAGGGCAGCTAAGCTCTGTGAGTTCTTGTAGTATGTCCCTGTCCATCCTGTAGCTCTCTACAATCTCCAGCTTATGTAGTTCCTGAAAGGTTACCCTGGGCCTGAACACTCTTCTCCTTCTCTGACTAGGTCTATTGTTAGCTGCACCAACAGCAGTGACTTCAGCATCTAGCACATTCAGATGTATCAGACCTGCAGCAGCCCCTAGGATTATCTCAGTTAAAATTCCCAAGTCTGTACTCCAATGGTCCAGAGTACGGGGGAAAATCAGAATGTAGGGGTGAATGCATACTTTATACAGCTCTGCTGAAGGTAGATAATGTGGGATTGGCTAACTATGATGCATTCCCCCTGCCTACAATATAATTAACATAATTTAATGACCCTATTTCAGTGCACAATGCTGCACACAGTGCTGTGCCATGCAGTATAGCTTATACAATGGTCAAAATGTCTAATTGAATACATCCAGTTTTGAGAACATGCATATCCAGGTATCGTGCCAAGCAAACATGGACACCTAAGCTTAAAAGAACTTAGAAGTGATGAGACACACCCCCTGATGTCAGCCACATCCTGTGTAAATATCAGCATGGTGCAAGACCCTACGTGAAAGGGACATGTGGACACGATTACTCCTTTCTGCTATTCAGTAACTCCACCTCATTTGCATACCTATGTATGCTGGCAACCTAGAAACTACACACTTCATAGCCCTATCACCTTAACAAGAGGAGCAATGCACCATGTAGGGAGCCCACGTAAGCTCCTTTAATACATTTCTGTCACATACTATAAACTTCTTTTTTCCTATTTCTTTTTCCATTAAACTTGTTTACACACTGTGGCGCTTAGCACAAACATGCCAACATATTTAAAAAAATTATTAATTTAACTTATTCCCTTTACTCTTTTTGACATACAGACTAATAGTTTTGCTCATATGTCTATGTGGTCTTACATTTTTAGGGGATATATGTCTACATTTCTAGACTTTTACACTACCTTTTGTCTGTCTAGACTTCTGTGCATGGAATTTTTCCATGTACGCTACAGACACTGACACGGGGTCTGAGCAGATGCCTTTCTGCAGGTTGGATCACTCTACCTGCCTTATTTGCATGAGATTCACCTAGTTATGAGGCCATTTGTATGCCATGGAAGTTTCCGTGTTTGTGCCTGTGTGCGTGCTCCTAAGCAGTGCTTACTGAATTTAAAAATGCTTGCGCCCATGTAGGCATCACAGCTCAATTCCTACATGGAAAAAAATGTGTAGGCTTTATTGAATTCCCCCAAGGTCTTTAGTAAAGGAAAGATAAAACCTTGTTGGGGGACATTGGATGCCCGGAGTTACTGCAGTAGATCAATTGAAAAAGTAGTCTAACTAATAACAGGTTTTATCTGTAAGACTACAACACTCCCTAAGTACTGAAAAACACTAAAAATGTGTCACTGAGTGTGAGACTTAATACCACAAATTATTACACAGAACTGGGGAAGAATGACTTATTTTAAGTGGCCTCACAAGAGAATGGTTCTGGAACAAGATGCAGCAATAAAAATAAAAAATAAATAAACTTGTGTGTTAGATGGATCTAAATTACATGTAAATAGCTAAAAGGTTATTGCTATTACATAGCTGTATAATTTTTAATTATGAATAAATACAGTATTCATTCAACTCTGGTTATGTACTAATAAGACACCATACATTTGTATCTTAACACCCTTAGAAAATGTGAGTATTTTATTTAGTTTCGGCCTTCCTGTAGTGCAGTACATTCACATCAGAAATAAAAGTCAGACAGGATTTCAAATGCAGTCATTATAACTGGTACATTTCTCTTAGATAAGAATATATTGAATACAATCCCAGGTCAAGCAAATTATATAATCAGAAAGGTTATATTAATTCACTGTTATCTTCCTGCTGGAATGCAAAACTTCTGTAACAGTGCTACCTTAAGCTGTGATCTATTATCCTTCGTCAACACTGTCTCTATAGCCATGGCTGACCATAAACATATTTTTTGCCTATTCTTGGACCTCTCAAAAGCTTTCGACAATGTCTCACACTCTCTTCTGCTGCACAAACTGCATGACCTCAACCTCTCCTCTGATACTGTTGCATGATTCTCCAGCTACCTCACTGATAGATCTCAATCAGTGAGATGGCACTCTGCACTCTTCCCTCCACTCCCTGTAAAAATGGGTGTACCTCAAGGATCTATCCTAGGGCCTTTACTTTTTAATATCTTTACTAATCAGCTCTAAACCTCCTGTCCTCAGTCATCTTTAGTGCAATACGCAGATGACGCTACAGTCATCACCACAGCCAACTCTTCCTCTAAGCTCTTCTCAGCTACTCAGCCATCTTTTAACTTAGTTGAAGCATGGCTCTCCAACAACCAGGTCATCCTTAACCCTAAAAAAAAAAAAAAGCTGTTACTCTTCCTACCTAAAAAGTTCAACAATATTAAACCTTCCTTCTCCATACAGTCCCTTAGTAACACTCCCATTCAGATAGTACCCAGCACTAAGCTCTTAGGCGTAATCATCGACAATCAGCTTAAATTTGACTTGCATGTTAATAACTGTATCAAAAAGGCTCATTCAAAACTAGGGCTCCTTTATCATAACAAGAAATTCCTTACCTCTGCAGCCAGGATTACTCTCACTCTTACCTACCTTCTACCCAGTCTAGTGTACAATTCTCAAATTCTCACAAATCTTAACTCAGAACTTCTGACCAAACTCAACTCTACCTACAACAAGGTAGCTAGATTTGCTGCCCAACAAACCTACAAATCCCATCACTGTCTCTCTCTAAAACACCTAAACTGGCTTGAATTACCCCACCAGCTTCTTCTCTCTCAGTTCCAGATCATTCATTCTATCCTATACAAGCCTTCCTACTGCCCAGCACTATCCCCTCTCATCTCCCATTATTCTCCCTCCAGACCTCTCCGAAGCTCTAACCAAAACCTACTACAAATCTACAAACCCAAGTCTAAATTTGGATGCAACACATACAGCTATCACCCCACTATTGCCTGGAATAGGTTCCCACTAGAAATTAGGACCCTTACACATCCTAAACAATTTAAGACAGCCACCAAAGAGCACTTTAAAAGTCACTGGTCCTGCCACTGCACTCTCCCTCCTTAACATTCTATACTTCCTTAATCTACTTTCTGCCCTTAACTCAGTCTTCTCACTAGCTCTCTTTAATCTTCCTTGACTACTCTTTCTACTGTCTTCTAAAATCTATTAAGCAATTTGCCTCAGAGAAACATTCTATTGTAAATGTCTTGCCTTCATGCAACTACATTATGATAAAACTGGGTTTTTGTAACCACTTACCCCAAAAACTATATTCATCTTAATGACATATTTCGTCTTATACATCTTGAAATAGTTTTTCTATACTCCTGATTATTGACACTGTATAACATTGTGTTGCTACTTAATGCTTTGTAATAATCCTGTAACATTGCTGTTTAATGCTAATTTATAATGAAAATTGTATAATATGTTGGAGCTTTTCTCCCCGGGCTTCCGCTGAAAAAGGGCTCTTCAGCTCAGTCTGACAATCCCAGTCAACAAATGTAAAATAAATAAATAAATAATAAATAAATAATTGATCTTGTTGGACTGAATTAGTCCCCTTCACTTCCTGTTTAGTTTATTTAGATAGCTACTGTCATTATGGTAATTCCTCTACCTGATTTTAGCCATGACTTTTTTTCCTTTTGTTATATACCCTAATAAGGTTAGGATTCCACCATTGTGGTTTGTCTTTAGCATTTATTTTAGGCTTACCTCTAGTAGGTACAGCAACCTTTATACAGCTGGTTGTATAGGTTTTGTGTTGACAATTCTACAAAGTTTACTGTGAACTCTGTCTTGGGAGGGACATTGAATACTGACAAGGTATCACTTAACAGGAAGTAGTTTGCTTTTAAATAATTCCTGTTGCACTTTTTTCTAGGGTTACTGAGTTCATTTTTATTTCAAAGGAAACAGTTTTGTGGTCTGACATCACCAGAGATGGTGTAATACTGGTGGTGGGGAATGCAGCACTTTCCATTATTGGTAAGTTCCATGTCCAGTATGTTTAAACCTATGGTGGATTTGCACACTATCTGGTTAACGATATCTGGGTTAATAAAGTCCAGGAATTGTTGTGCTTGCGAGTATGAGGCAAGGTACATTTCCTATTCTATACAGGGGTAGTTAAAGTCTCCCATGAATAGGGTATTTGGTCTAATGGTGAGTGTCTCCAGTAGGTCTATGTATGAGCTATAAGATTTTAGGGACATGCAGGGTGACCTGTAGCTTTCTAGGATTTGGCATGGGACTTTGTCTATGGTGATTTGCATGCAGAAATATTCCAAGACATTATCTTATTTAACCAGCCTAGAGCTATGCTTGTTGCTAATGTAGATTGAGACTCGTCCACCTTTGTCCCTGTCTGTGCAGCAGATGATCTAAAGGTGTGGAAGGCACTGAAGCCTTGCACTGCCAGAGTACATTCTGTGGATTTAAATCATGTCTCAGGAATGACATAGATGTCTATATTCTCCAGAGTGAGGTGAGCTTGTAGGGTGTGGAGTTTCTTGTTTAGGCTCCTAGCATTTAGCAGTTAAACCTTTAGGTTTGTTTGGGCTTTATTTGCTGTATGGGTAGGTTTTCATCACTTCGACATTGTCTAAAAAATGTTCTAAAGGGTGGATAAAGTTTTAGCCAATATTTGGAAGCCTAGGGGAGACAGGAGGAGACAGGTGCCGACCATCACTTGCAAAGCAACGTGGTTTGTTTACCATGTCCTCCTATGCTGACAAATAATGAATTCCCCTGGAAAGATACCCAAAACTAAGCCAATTATTGAAGTCAATCGCCTTTTGTTCCTACTGTGGCATCATCTTTGGTGAAAGTAGGATACTGTTTCACATACCTGCCTAAGAAACGTATTCATAGATATCAACAATATCTCCCTTCTTATAGTCCAGGGAAGTACTTCTCAAGTCTTTAATGCTCACATGACTGTGATAGAATCATACTGGTACCTGTGGTTTAGTGACTTGAGTGAGTGAGTAACTTAGCAGGTCCTGGCTCTAGATAAGCAATTAACCATTATCTTCTGCTTGTTCAGTCTGGTGAGTGGGGCATCTGTGTGCCATACAATGGAGTCCCCTATGACAAGAGTACTGGGTAATTGTTTGCTTGCCTTATGGGCTTTGCCCTTGGGGCTCCACTGGGTGTAGGCATACATGTGGTGTTTAGTGTTGCTTTTGGTGAGTGCTATAGAGATTGCCGAGGAAAGATGTTGCCACTTATAGGCTTACGAGGTCCTTGAGGTTTGGAAAGATTAATTTTTAGTGCCTCAGCTAAATTTCATAGCTTCATAGGTGTATACTAGGCTAATGGCCACAAGGACTGTTATAAGCCTAGCTATGCAACCCAAATGTGACCCCCAATTTTGATTTATATAGGGGATGCTTTACTGACTGCCTCTGTCGATCAGAGACACAGATGCCAGACCAGGGAAGGATTTCCTATTACCCATTAATTGGTCCAAGTTGTGCTTAAATAGGGATAGGGAGGAGCTCTGCTTGACATGTATAGGGAGCCTGATCCAGAAAATGTGAATTCTCTGTGAAACATATCTGACCCTCTTTAGGTCTTTTAATGTAGTAGTTCTGATGTTGTATGTTTTGCAGATGTGCAAAAGGTTCTTCAAAGCAGGGTTCAGGGATGCCTTTTATGCCAGTCAAAGATCACATCTCAGAAGTCTGTATGATACCAAGTAAAGAGACAGGGCTTTGAGGTGATCAGTGTAGGACATTGTGTTTACTCCCTGTATCCTTTTTGCAAGAAACCTTTGTGGACATACCTGCTGCTGCACGTGTCTGGTCAGGTACATCTTGTAGACATCATTATACTCTATGATGGGTCTGATGAGCAGTGAATACAGTTGTATGATGACCTGTCTGGACCTAGATGCCATGCCCTTGCTCATATGTTGAGCAACATAGAAGGATTTTCTTACTACTATGGACACACGTTGGGCAATGCTTGCTTACTATCTACATGAATTCCCAGACCCCTGACTAGTTAATCAACTTTGGGGGGGGTGTATTATTGATGACATAGTTACCTGGGTTGGGTTACTTCCCAAAAAGTATTACATTGCATGTCTTGCTATTGAGTTTTAAGCCATGGCTTTGCACTACAAACTTAGGATCATAAGATCATAGCAGATTACTAGGCTATCGACCCAGAGGTCATTTTAAGCTTAGCTGTTTCATCCCAATGTAATACCATGAAAATGCTAGTCAATACACAAGATTGCATTTAGTGATGACTTTTGTCTGTGTTAGACCACCCTAAAGGGTGTTCTTGTCTTGGGGGTATTAAATAACTGCTCCCAGTTTGCAATCTTCTACAAACTTGGTTAGCTAGAGGACTTTGACATTGGCTTTGACATCCGAGAAGTAGATCCCAAAGAGGAGTGGGCTGAGGGCAGAGCCCTGGGGCACTCCACTGGTGACCAGCCTCTTTGTGGAGGTGGCTTCACTGATTCTATCATCCTGGGTCCTATCAGTGAGGCAGCCAGCTATCCAGAAATTTATAAAGGGATTTATACCAAGTTCTGTAAGTTTGTTGACAATGCCCAAGTGGGGTATTGTATCAAATGTTTTAGCCAGACCTAGGGAGATGGGATACACCATTTTCCCCTCATCCATCACCTAAGTGACGTTTTCAAAGAAGCCGACCAGATTCAGCAAGCATGATCTTCCTTTAACAAAGCCAAAATGGGATGAATCCATTGTCCGGAAGTCTCCTATCTTCTTGTTAATAATTTCCATAATAATTTTATTTATTATTTTTATTTTGACATTTATTAACTGGGATAAGTCCAATAGGACATGAGCCATTTTTCAGCAGAAGCCCGGGGAGAAACGCTCCAGTAAAACAAAAAGAATAATAAACAATAAATAATAACTAGAATAAAAATAAAAATATAAAAATAATGACAATAATGTTAAGAAATTTACATAATTAACAGGCATAGGCGGATTAAACATAGTGAAGTTAAAAACGCGGTCTGAGTACGAATGCAAAATTTAGTAGTGAAGCAGAAAGATGGGGAAAGTTGTCAGGAAGAATTGTGAGGTTAGTAGTAAATTGCAACAGCAGAATGGTTTCCAGGGAGAGCAGAGCTATCTGCAGAGCTGTTGGACAAGTAGATGGGAAGAGCTGAGGAGAAGAAAAAAAGGATTGTATGTGGTAGAAAAGGAGAAAAAAGGATGGAAGTAAAGGGGAAGAGTGGAGGGACATGGAAGAGGGAGTATGAATAGCTGGGGTTTGGAGGGGGCTAGTGAACATTTAGAAGTGAGTATGGGGAAATGTGTAGCATAGAAGAAAGTGAGAATAGTAGGTAGACAGGGGTGGAAGGGGTTTAGGAAGTGGAAAATAGGGGAGGCAGTAGAGACGTGAGGTAGGTGGGTGGGAACTTAATAGGTAGTAATACAGAAGCAGAGCCAGGAGTTAAGGAGTTTTTCCCATAAGGCTTTTATGAATCTGAGAGTGTTTGGGATGGACTGGATGGTTAGAGGTATTTTGTTCCAGGCTAGAACAACAGTATAGCTGTAAAGGGAATGACCTAGGCATTTTTTAGGCTTGTAGATTTCTAACAGAAGTTGGTCAGAGCTACAGAGTGAGTGCTAGGGCTTATAGAAAGTGAGGAGTGGAGCAATGGCACGACAGACAGTAGATTTATTTATTATGAAGTGATGGAGGAGAAGTTATGAGAGGGGGAGCTAGTGAGGTAGCTCAAGCCAGTTGAAGATTTTTAGAGATATGCAGTGATGTGGTTTATAAGGTTGGTTAGCACCAAATCTAGCAATTTTGCTGTAGCAGAGCTAAACTTTGTTTTAAGGGTGAATTCTAGATTGATTAATATAGGAGAGGCATAAAGTAGGGTGGGGAGAAGATAAGCATTGGCAAGGGCAGGTTTGTGTCACTAGTGAGGAATTATTTATTTATTTATTTTTGTTCTGTAGCAAATCCCCAGTTATTGGTGGGTTTTTTTGTATGCAGTTTTGGACATGTAGGTCAAATTTAAGTTGATTAAGTTGTTTTTTTGTTTAACCAGCTTTCTATTGAGTTGAAGGATTTTTGGGTAAGAGATTGCAGGTGTTGGAAATTATCAGAGGAGCAGATGATGGTGGAATCATCAGCATATTGAATAAGTAAGAGTGAGAGCAGGATGTATGAAGACAGTTTGTGAAGATGTTAAAAAGTATTGGCCGAAGAATGGAGACTTGAGGTACACCAGTGCTAATAGGCAGGATGTTGCAGACTTAACAGATTGGAATGCCACTTAACAGACCGTTGGCAGTTAGAAAGATAGCGAGAGAACTGGTTGATATAGTTAGAGGGGCTACAAACAGACATTTTATGAAGAAGGAAGGGATGAGAAATGGTGTTGAAAGCTTTGTAGAAGTCCAGAAAAAGGGCAGATACAAGGTTATTGTTTTCTTTAAATTTAGTGATGGCATGATGGCATGTGTGAAGGAAAGTAAAGTGTAGTTGTGCTGTGGTTAGGGCAAAAGCCATGTTGGGTTGATGATAGTAGATTTCCATTTAGTAGATGCTATAGAAGTTGTTATGTGAATGCATTTTTCCAGAATTTTTGAGAGGAGAACAAAATAGCAATAGGCCTAAAGCTAGTGAGTTGTATAGATTGTCCATCTTTGTGAAGTGGAATGATGTGAAATTGTTTCTAATAAAAGGGACTAATGATTCTTGAAGAGATCTGTTGATTAAGATGGAAATAGGAAAAGCAATGGAGTTAGCAACATGTTTGAGGATTTCTGGAGGGAGATTATCCACAGAGGGAGAGCATGGTTTAAGTTTGGTAAGGAGAGATTTTATGTAGGTGGCAGGGATTGGTTTGAGAGAGAAGGTGGGTATTTTGTCAGGGGGTGAACGTGGTGGTGTGGGGTAAGGGTTGGAGAAGTTTTGCATTATTTTATTAATTTATCAATGAAGTAGGAGTTGAATAGGGTGGCAGTTTCAAAGGTAGCAAGGTTTGGGAATGGGTTTGGTGTCTTGGGAGACCTGAGGTTCAGGATTTAATAATGGTATTCCAGAATTTTGGGGGTTGTTTTGTTGGAGTGTTTGAGATTTTAGATAGTAGTTCTTTTTATCTTAGTTGACTTGTGTTTTTTTTTTTTTTGCATGGTTACAAAGTTGTTGGAAGGTTAGAAAGTGATTGGGGGATGTGAATTTAAGCCAGATTTTCCAAGCTGTGTCTCCGGTGTCCATGAGGTTTAAAGTAGAATGGGAAAGCCACAGTGCATGGTGAGCTTTTGCTCTCTTTTTCCTGAGGGGAGCTAGGGATTAAAGCGTATCCAGGAAAATGCGGTTGAATTTCAGAACTGCATCCTCTAGCGGTTGGCTTCAAAGAAAGGACAACTTTATAGAGCTAAATATATTATTGAACTCTTCTATGTTGAAGTTGGAGAGACTGCAGCATTTTATATATTTGTGTTGTCTGATGGGATGTAAGGAAAGTCTTTGTACATGGACAGGGAGAGAATCACTGATAGTGCCTGGGAGTGTTTTAGGGTCGTGATATAAGCTGGGATTAGATACAAGGATCCAATCAAGGATGGTACCTGTGTTGAAGGATTTATTGTGGTGGGTGTATGTGGAAATTAGTTGAGTGGAGACCTGGAGATTTAGGTTAGATGTAGGACAGTCAGTGGTCAGGGTTTGCCAGTTGATATTGTCTTCAAACAGGATGATTGTTTCATTGGAGATATTGTTGGAGATGAAGGAGAGTATATTTTCTATAACAGGGATAATATTCCCAGGGGGAATATAGATATCAACAATGCAAACTGATTTGGAATTGTTTAGTTTGCAGTTGACTAGTGTTAGTTCTGCAGGGGGAAAAGTTAGGGAGAGATATAGTTAGTGGGGTAATGCTGGGATGGTTGGAGTATAGTTTAGCTACGCAGGAGGGTTTTTGTGCAGTCTGTCTGTGCAGATGATGCTGTAACCTGGTGGAAGACATTTCAGTATGTGGTTTGGTTTAAGCCAGGTTTTTGTGAGTACTACTATGCTGAGTAGGTGGTGGGCAATCCAAGCATGAAATTCGGTGATTTTGACAAGGAGACTATGAATATTCATAGATAAGATAGTAAGACTCTTAGTGGATGGTCTAGAAGTAGAGTTAATTGGGGGTAAGGAGTTGGGGTCAAGATGGGGGAAGGTGTTGGGGCCAGGGTTAGGGTGTATGCTTCCTCATAGTAAAATAATTGTGAAGAAGATATATTGTGATGAGAGCTTAAATTTGGTAGTAAGGTGTTTGAACATAGTTTTGTGTGGAAGGGGCTTGATGATGAAGAGTTTGAGTTTGTGCATGAAAAAGGTGGGTAAGTTAAACAAATAAGGTGTTACTAAGATATGATAGGGTTTGTCAGTACTATAAATTGGGTGTGTAAGGGTAGGTGGAAGCTTGATAGGAGAGATATTAGTTTTATAGCAGGTAAGGTGAGATAGTAGGAGAAGTGAAGGGGTAAGGAGATATACAGACATCATGTTGGAATAGAGGGAAGGAGGTGAAGGGCTAAAGGAAAGAAATTAAGGGAAATGGCTACTGGAGAGAAAGAATAAGACTAGAGTGTAGAAAAGAAACTGGAGGGCATAGAAGAGAGCGGTAGAAGGAATAGAAAGATCTGAGATGGGTAAATGAGAGGAAAGGAAGGTTGAGTGATAGAGACAAGTGGTGAATGAAAGTTGAAGTTGGATAGAGTAAGGAGTACAGAGGGGAAGAGGTGTGAAGAACGGAGGAGCTAGGGTATGACAGTGACATGTGTGGGAAGGAAGGGGAGGAGTTGAATAGAGAAAGTGATGTGGTTGTGAGAGTATAAATGTAGAGATAGTGGGGGTGGGTAGGAAATGGGGGTTGGGTAGAGGAGCGAAGTGAAGCCTGAGTGCTGCAAGGGCTGAATGGAGTGGGGCCCCATTATCGCAGCTGTATCCCACCAAAAAAACAATCAGTGAGGAGAGATGATGCTGCAATAGAAGGTAAGGCAGTAAAGGAATGTTATTGGAACTGTGGTAGAGTATGGACAGAAATTCAATCTTCAGAGGGATCAGGCTAGAAGGAATGAGGAGAAGAGAAGGGGCAGAAGAAGCAAGACAGATATAGGAGGGTAGAGTGGTGAGGAGTAAGATTTGGGAAGGAGTTGGATGACAGAGCAAGGGTATAGGGACTATAGAGAGAAAGACAGGGGTCTGTCAAGAGGAAGAGCAGCTTGTTACTTGTATATATATATATATATATATATATATATATATATATATATATATATATATCTTCTTCTTCTTCTTTTTCTTCTTCTTCTTCTTTCGGCTGCTCCCGTTAGGGGTCGCCACAGCAGATCAACTGTTTCCATTTCTTCCTGTCCCCTGCATCTTGCTCTGTCACACCAACCACCTGCATGTCCTCTCTCACCACATCCATAAACCTTATCTTAGGCCTCCCTCTTTTCCTGTTACCTGGCAGCTTCATCCTTAGCATCTTTTTCTCAATATACTCTGCATCCCTCCTCAGCACATGTCCAAACCAACGTAATCTTGCCTTTCTGGCTTTGTCTCCAAACCTTCCAACCTGGGCTGACCCTCTAATATACTTATTCCTAATCCTGTCCATCCTCATCACACCCAGTGCAAATCTTAACATCTTCATCTCTGCCACATCAAGCTCTGACTCCTGACTTTTTGTCAATGCCACTGTCTCCAACCCATATAACATAGCTGGTCTCACTACCCTCTTGAAGACCTTCCCTTTCACTCTTACTGGTACTCTTCTGTCACAAGTCACTCCTGGCACTCTTCTCCAGCCACTCCATCCTGCCTGTAATCTCTTCTTCACCTCTCTTCCACACTCACCATTACTCTGAACTGTTGATCCCAAGTACTTAAACTCATCCACCTTTGCCACCTCTACTCCCTGCATCCTCACCATTCCTCTATCCTCCCTCTCATTCACACACATATATTCTGTCTTAGTTCTGCTGACCTTCATTCCTGTTTCTCTCTATCGCATATCTCCACCTCTCCAGGGTCTCCTCCACCTGTTTCCTACTCTCACTACAGATCACAATGTCATCTGCAAACATCATAGTCCACGGGGACTCCTGTCTGATCTCGTCTATAAATATATACACACACACACACACACACACACACACACACACACACACACACACACACACACACATATATATAAAATAAATATATATATAGAGAGAGACAGTGTGTGGAGGGTATAGAGCAAAGTCGCAAGTGAAGTAGAGGAAGCAGATAAGTTTGTTAATGTAACAGGAATTAGAAGGGGACGCTGAAAACTGTGACAGGAGACAAACCCTTGGTAGTGTGCAAACTAAGGAGGGAGAAATCATGAATATCAGTTTCCACTTTAGATATAACAAAATTGAGCTAAAAACATTGAACATCCATACTTTGGCTCTGTTAAGCAGTGGGTTCCAAAGAGGGGCTGTAGCTAGATGAAAGTGGTTTTCAGGTAGGAGGGAGATCAATTAAGTGGCTCAGTACACCACTAGACTGTAATGGGTTTGGCTCTGTTGAGCAGTGGGTTTCAGGGAGAAATTTTAGTTGGATGAAGCTGGTTTTCAGGTAGGAGGAATATTGGTTAAGTGGCTCAGTACAGCAGTAGACTGTAATGGGATAACAAGGATGAATTAGTGTGCACACTGCCAGGGGACACCACAGGTCTTCACTCATTTGGGAAGAAAAAAATTCAAAGATAATTCTTTACATGGATTTACAAATAAGACTTGTTAGACTATGGGGTCTGTATTTTCCAGGTTCTGTTTAAAGTTCTCCCTTATCAAGGGGGGTGTTTGTTGCAATCCTCAATTCACTTGGCACAAACCCTGTATTAAGGCTGTAATTAAATAATGACTCCAGAGGTCCTAATGAGTCATATTTAAGACTGTTTAGGAGGCATCCTGGGATGTTATTGGTGTGCAGTGAGGCCATGTTTTTGACCTTAGCATATGCAGCCAGTACATGCTGCCTAGTTATAGTTGGAGGGACTATGTTTGAGGGTATTTGGGAGGAATGTTTGGGGTGAGATGGGGTAAAGCTGGAACTGAATTTGTCTGCTAAGAGGTTCGCTGTATCAACAGGCTTGGTGAATGTCACACCATTAACCAACAGTTCAGCACATTCCTGTGTGCTGCCCTTGAGGCTTATAACATAGATGAAGAAGGCCTTGTGGTTATCTTTCACTTGGGAGACCATCTTATCCTCAAAGTTGGCTTTGCTTCAACTAATTAGTCCTCTTTATTGCTAATTTAATATGAAGAGAGTTTTTATCTTTATAAAGATTACCCCTCCTGATTTTTGCCATATTTTTTCCTTTTTTGCATATCCTGTTTAATTTGTGATGCCAACAAGGTTTGTTTCAGGGACTAGCTTACTCCTGGTAGGTATAGCAGGCTCTCTGCAACTACTGACATTGAACAGAGTTTCTTAGAGCAATTCAGTATAGGCTGCTGTGTTTTCAGGATCTGGGGGGCATTGAATTTTGACAAACCATCACTTAATAAAAGGTAATTTGTCTTGGAATAGTTCCTAAATGTAACTGGTTTTAATGGGATTACAATTTTTTGTTATTTTAAAGGAGACAACTTTATGATTGGACCTTACCAGGAAGTATAAGAAATGATGGTAGTTCTCCTATATTTGTGAGCACCAGGTCCAGTATGTTGGAGCCTCTAGTGGGCATATACACTATTTTCTCAAGGGTGATTTTTTTTTTACAAAGTCCAAGAATCTCTCTGCCTGCAGATTCCCAGTATATGGAGGGGCAATTCAATTCTCACGTGAGTAGGGTGTTAGGTTGGATGGTAAGTGTCTCCAGTAGGTCCAGGTATGCACTATGAGTTTCTTTGGACATGTAGAGTAACCTATAGCTGTCTAGGATATGGTACAGGATTTTGTCTAAGGTGATCTGTACATGGAGGAACTCCAACAAGTCATCTTGGCTGACCACCTTAAAGGCATGCTTGTTATTGATATATATTGAGACACCTCCTCCTTTAGAACACAAGATGAGTAAACCAAGTCCTGAAAATACAATAACGCAGTAGGAGAGACCCACAAGTGCAGTGCTACCACAAACCAAGTAAATAGCTAGCTGGAAATCCCTTGCTGAAGGCAATTGTAAGACAGTCTTACAGTAGTGACATTGAAAGGAAGAGCAACTTTTTTTTACATAAAAATACAGTGAAATGCACACATAAAATCAGGAAACAGTAGTTGATCCCTCAAAATAAGTTAAGCAAGTGCAATTTAACAATCAAAGGTACTGAACTTTGCCTGAGTGGCAGTGGATACAAGTAAAGCACTTCTTCAGTGCAGGCTAGGAGTCCAAGCTTTGCTGAGATGTAGGAAAATGTCAATACGTAGTAAAGGAGGTTTACTGAAGAACAGCACTGGTTTGCTGGGTGAGCGCTCAGTACCATGGATCTATGGAAAACAATGGATGGGGGGTTATAGTACTTGAATGGCTTATACAACAGACAATAGCAATGAAAGAGGGCAGGGTGGGACTTTCGAAAAAAGATTACCAGAATGGGTGGGGGACAGAGACACATCCTTATAAAACCACCAAAACAAAAGAATGGAGGGGTTGGGACATTTTTTAAGGAACAAGCAGGCTAGCTAAAGCCAATAGTGGAGCTCTTTGAAAAACTTTAGCTTAATATGTTATTGTAGGGATGGGGCAGAGACAGAATGTAACTTTAAGCAGGTATGTAATAAGCAGAGACAGTTACCTCACTATTCAACTTCTACCACAGTACAATACAACAGACTATGCAGACATTTTCCAGTAACACCATTTATGGAAAAAAACAGTAACAAATGAATAAGGCTTGAATCTGGCTATAGTACACAACACTGCCACAACTGTGAATTAAACTACAAGACTGGCCCAACAGGGTTTAAAATACAAACATACAGCTTTTACAGGTAATTCTAGTTGTGCAAATGGAAGTGCAGAACAATGTAGAACTGCATTCTTGCCACATCTGCAAATTAAAATTTAAGACTATGGTCCCAGAACAAACTAAAAATGCTATCAAATAACTTTTTTGGCTGAACATGGAAAAAAAAACAGAAAAGCACAAAGCAGTACCACCACACAGGTCCCTATAATTGCAACTTAAATATTTAAGTAGAAATGAAATAATTCCTTTTTGATGAAAAGCTACTTACTCACAGTAGCACACCTCTCCAAGTCTTGCATTAAAGACTCCTGGTGAGTGGAGCACTGCGATGGAAATAGCAGGCTAGCTAGAGAGGCAGCCAATCAAATAAAGCCAATATAAGAGCTCCTTCAGCAACTTTAGCTTAATTTGTTAGTGGGGCTGGGTCAGAGACAGAATGCAACCTTAAGCAGGTAAATGATATAAGCTGAATATAAAAGCACTGAAGCACAAACTGGAGCAGAGACAATGCTCTCATTATTGAACTTCTATTACAGTTTAAGGCACCAGACACGGCAGAAATTTGCCAGTAACACTGCTTATGGAAAAATGCAGTAATAAATGTCTAAGGCTCAAATCTGGCAATAGTACAGAGCTCTGCTATAACTGTGAATTAAACTTCAAGACTATGGCCCAGCAGGGTTTAAAATAAACAGATAGTTTTTACAAGTAATTCTACTTGTGGAAATAGAAGTGCAGAATAATGTAGAAGCACAATCTTCACACAGATGCAAATTAAAATACAAGAATAAGGTCCCAGAACAAACTAAGAAATGTGGTACTTATGTATTATCGCAACCACATTTTCGTAGTAATACAGGTTGCTTCCCGGTGTGTAAATGGTACAGATAGTGTTTTAAAAATCACAGAGACAATGTTTTCTTTAACATTTTTTTGTTTGTTTAAGCAGGTTTATCTGTTAAACATCTTAAAAAATAGTTAGCTGTGGAGTGAAACATATAAAAAGGGATGATGATGGACAGAGTACAGCATTACCAAATTGTCATCTCAGTGTCTTCAGCAGTGGGGTCGAGGCAGACACCCATGGATTATAACAAGATTTTATGAAGCATTTCATCTGCTTTTTATTTTGTAGTTTGGCTCACAGGCAGGGGCTGAGTGGAATAATTTTAACTTGTTTTAATTTTAAGGAAAATGTTACAGAAGGGGATCTGGTTATTATTTGTCGTTATCTGTCTTGACCATTAAGACCTCTGTCAGGGTAAGTTGAGGATGTTTTGTATGGGTAGTGTCATCTGACTTGCTTAAACAATGTGTTTGACAAATGTGCAAAATTACTATTAGCAGTAAACCTGCAAGTAAGTTACAGAACCTGCAGGTGCTTAGTACAGTTAATGTAATCTGAGTTGCTTGAACAGTCCTGTCAACCAAAAAAATAGTGTCTTTATATCTACAGAAACATTAAAATGAGTGTCTTTGGGTGTAGCACTAAAGGAAAATCATTTGTCCACACTTGATTTGCCATTGTCACTATAAAGTGTTAATGGAGTCCCGACTGTCGGCAAAACTGCAGCACAGTGTTTCAGTTATTTCAGCTCCCTAACACCTTCACCTTACAGTTAAAATAAAGTAGGGGTACAACTCCAAAATAATCCTTTCAACAGAAGGACAGCAACTCAGCCAATTAAAAACAATTCAGACTTCACGTAATCCTTTGGACAGTACAACAGCAGCCGATCCAATTGAACAGTGTGTGTGTAACTTTCACGGTTGTTTAACTTCCTGAATGTAATACAAACAAACTTACTTGCTGTTAATACAGATGTTAAATTACATCTTACGCTAATTCCCACACTCCTTTTTGGCCAACATAAGTATTAATGCAACAGCGAAAACGTGGTTGCGATAATACATAAGTACCAAAAATTCAAACAGTTAACTTTTTGGCTAAACTGTGAAAAAAGGGAAAATTACACAGAAGTAACACCACACAGGTCCCTATAAGTACAACTTAAATATTTAAGCAGAATTTAAATAATTCTCTTTCCTTTGTGATGAAAAACTAATTACTCACAGTTCAAACACCTCTTCAAGTCTTGCATAAAAGAGAGGGTATGTGTAGAACATACTTCTCAATCTCTGAACATTAAAAGTTATAGAACTAGTCTACTGGCCTTAAACAATTGCAGATGTCCCAGAAGAGTAGCACTCTCCCTCAATGTGAGGTTGAGAACCAGAAAAAAGACACTTGACTTCTCAGCTGTAGGACAGTAGCAAAAAGTTTTATGTCAGCTTATTTCTCCAGTCCTGTATGTTTACCACAAATGTGGCTTGTGGAGAATGTTTTTAGAGCTCCTAGCTGCCCTGTGCTGTTGGTCCATGCCTCTAGCTGTTGTGCTGTTGATCTGTTCAGTGGATTAGTAACATAGAACAGCTAGAAAAACGGGCCAGTAGCATATGCGGCTAAAAGCCCACTGTACTATTGGTCGATTTATTTTTTTGGTCGCACTATGCTATTGGTCTGTTCAGTTGACTAAAACACATCATAACTAGCAAACTCCAAACAAGTATTGGCCAGAGGTCAGGACTGAACCTTGCACATTGTGCATGGGAGGCAAATAAATTAATCATTATGCCAATTGGTCATTCTCTAGCTGTACACCCTTGTTTTTTTTACTATACTGCAAACTGAAAAACTTCCTTCACTTTTCAAGCATCATAAGAAAAGTGGAATGCCATATGTAATATACTCCAATGTATTTCAAGGCTGGCAATTATCCTGGTTAGTGTTCCATAATCATCATTTGACACCACTGCATTAATAAAATTCAGCATCAAGTTTAGTGAGCCTAGCCAGTTCACTAAATATATGCTGCACAAGCAAGCCTGGGAAAACAAGGCATGTATCACTGAATGAAACGAGGTAGGCATGGTCGCACTACTGACGGGCAGAAGGTTTCCTGAGATGTTTAAAGAACCTAAAAATAAAGAGAAATTTTAAAAAAGAGCATAATCAAAGTCATCTGTTCACTTGTGTATAAATCTATCATTTTATTGCTTTGTGTGTCCATTTGTCTTTCTATCTAGCTGTTTAACTGTCGTTATGTCTATCTTTCTGTCTTAGCTAGCTACAGTAGCTTGATATATATATATAGGTGAATATAAATATATGTTTGTAAATGTATATATAGGTATGTGTGTGTAGTGTAAATATAAATATATATATAAATATATATATATATATATATATATATATATATATATATATATACATATATATATATATATATATATATATATACATATATATATATATATATATATATAGGTGTACTTCAAAACATCTAAAACCCATACCATCTAATTTCATAACATCTCCAGGATCGCACTACAGTGGGAAAAAGTTGATTTCCTAACCTTACTGTATCAAGCACCCCTGCAGAAATGTAATAAAAAGTGTGTTTGGTAGTTTGATGTCGTTATATGTAGAGTGGATGTTATTTTCATGTGATTTGTAGTGTTAGATGTTATGAAATTCGATGTTATGAGTTTTAGATGTTTTGGATTGTAGATGTTCTGGTCTCAGTGTTATGAAATTAGATGTTATGGGATTTAGATGTTTTGAAGGGGACCCATATATATATATATATATATATATATATATAGATATATATATATATATATATACAGATATATATAAATATACAAAGAGTGAGAGAACGAGAGAGTGGTCATGATCCATGTATGGAATATATGAGAATATGATGTCTAGTGTTAACTAAATGAAGTATCTTTACTACATTTTTAGGGAGTGAGCTACTCATTATAGACAAAAGTTCTGCAATACTACAGCAAAAGGCATTTTATTTGTTAAACATCAGACTCTACACATTCCATTTATCTATTTTTATTTATTCTCCTCCCACAGTACTTGTTCTAATTCATTTCAAAGAATGTGGTGATGTAATTTTAGTTTGGTTAGACTTTATGTGTGTGTTTGCATATACATCTGATAATAAATGAGGCTATTTTTCCTTATTTTGGCTGATTTTATTGCCATTTTGAATGCTTAGTATGTATTGTTTACTTGTCTTTGTCTCTAAGAAGACTGTTAAGTACGATCTTACTTAAAAATTATGCCATGAACTAGAAAAAAGTGCTGAAATGCAAAATAATGTACTTATATAAGCACCAATATTAAAATATGACTCAAATAAGCCTGTTGTATTGTAAGTAGATGGCTTTTAGAATGGAATAAATGTTTTCATCCTACAAGAGCATAGACCATTTCCCTATGGGTCAAGAGCATTTACAGTTGTGTAGAAGAGATATGTGTAGATAGAAAAGGAATGTCCATGAACACATCCATGGTAAAGATGTGATATGTGTAGACAGAAAAGGAATGTCCATGAATATGTCCATGGTAAAGATACTCAGGGGAAATAAGCCACAAACCCTTGCATATTCTAAATGCAGAGGATGTTACTTAATTTGCAGAAGTGTATTCTGCAAGTGAAGTAAAGATTAGGCAAGGATTTATGCATGCCATATATGGATCATACATAATATTTATCAGAGAAGCTTGAAGACCAGTAAAAGAAGAGCTTGAAAGCCTTTAGCTAATTAAGCGATAACTCATGACACAACAAAAGATGTCAAGATATACTGACCCTGACTTATATATCTAGTTATGGAAATAAGTTGCAATAAGAGACTGGACTGAGTAAAAATCATCAGCAAAGAAAAAACAGCAGTCCTATTCCGTGTGAAGCAAGAATTAAGTATTGCTAAATGTTCAACAGCCACAGAATAATAGCTCCCATTGAACTGTGAAAACAAGTGAGAAAATGCACAAAACACACATTTAAATAATGAAGTACAAATGAAGAACAATAGAATTAACATACTGGCCAGGAATATTAACTTAAACAGAAAAAGTAATGTGGAGCTGAGCAATATGCAATTCATAGCATTAGCAATCTGTATGATATGATGTTACTTGAAGCAATCCATGTTGTCCAGATGCATGCCATTGTAATCATCGTAGAAGAGAGCACTTTATCTAGAGATTCAGGTGGTCACATATTCTTTCAATGCAGTGAAATATGTATCTCATATATGTCAATTTTTATTTCAAGTCCCCTGAAGTAATCAAAATATCAATATTCTAACACAGCACACAACTCCAAAACATGGGACAATAAACAACATACCATTCCTTGCCCGATCTTATACTTACACCCCTAACTTTATCCCTAATAACTTCTTTAAATTTTATACATTCTTTGCAGTTTTGCTACCTTACACTCACTTTCATCTTCGACTTTGACTTTTTTGACCCATCTGCTGTTTCAGTTTATGTATCTTCTTACATCCCTAAATACTTAACTTTCATTGTGTAAGACATTAAGGCCACACTTTTATATTCTGTTTACATAAATCTGTAAATAATGCTTTTCAGTATTACTCTTCATGCTATAACAGAGACTTTTCCATTTTGCATTGTTACTGCTATTGAGTAATATATTTAATAGAGCTTTTTTTACTCCTGGAAATTCACTGAAAAGGGCCTAGTAGATCAGTCAGACTTCCCCAGTCTGCAACTAAAACTAGGGAAATGAAATAAATAACAGGCATAAAAATGTAATTATGATAACTGCATTAAAGTCTATATTCTTGAAAAAGAAGACACCTGTTGTTGTAGCCTTTGATGATGGTATACAACATTGTAGTCAGGAATACAGAAGATTGTGCATTTCTGGAAACTCATTCATGTAATGCCCGGTTCACACTATCTGCATTTAAACAGATAAGTCAAGAGAACTAACCAGACTGCAAAGAATCTCATAAGAAACAACTGTTAGCAATAGCAGTGAGGACTGAGATGTGGCAGTCAAGAGTTGCAGTGAGAGGTTCCGCTAGTTATGTATCAAGCTAAGCTTATAGTGCAGGAAGAACTGTCCTAAATGAAAGATCAGATGTCCAAACAGAATAGACTTATTAATTTCTCCAGCTGTGGAAGACAACTGAAGAAACTAGACAAGTATATGGGCAGTTCCAGAGATGATTGTGATATAGAAGTCAAGAAAGTTACATTTATTAAATGCCTTTTGAATATACTTAAAAAGATGTTGTTTGATATAAATAGTCTATGGTATGCTTTGTATAGAAGACATCAGTCTAATTTAAAATGTTCAATATGATTTGATGCATGCTACTTCATAGAATATATGCAGGGTAAGTATATTCTATAACTAGAAAAAAGGGAATGTTGTATATTGAGCAAGTAACTTTAAATACACTAATGCATAGCTTTCAAGGAATTGTATGGTATGTGGCACATACTTCTAGAAGTGTAAAACAGATTACAAAGGTTGAATCACATTTACACTGTCAAAGTATTACTGAGCAATGTGATAATTAATCAGATCACACACACACACACACACACACACACACACACACACGCACGCACGCACATGCAGACATGCTCACATGCACACACGCACACATGCGCACACACACACACACACACACAAAACTACCTGATGTCAGTAACTGTTCTCAGGACTCATGTCTTGTTACTGCTGGAAATACGTATGTTGATATATGGTTATGTGATCCCTTTCTCTCATTGATGCTGATGACTTGTATACGAGGCGACGGTGATATATACCCTGTGATACCAGGTGACAACCCTTTGATGCTTGTCATTTTCCTCTCAGATGTGGCGTATCTTAATTAGCATAATCTCATAAGCATACACTGGAATCTTTAACAGTTTTGAGGACTGACTGTGTCTTCATCAATCATTTCCTCGAATCCTGTCAATCCCTTTCCTGAATAGCTTCCTGCACTTTCAAACGAGGGATCTCAAAGATACTCTTAAAACAAATGTACAGCCAGGTGGAGCTTGTGAGGGTTCTGCTCGTCTGTTCTTCTGAAAACTCCTCACTAGAATCCATCTGGTTAGGATCATGTTTTCATTTTTAAATTTTCACATCATGGTATATGTTTACATGCTGTGAATGTACTTGTTTTATGAGACCTCTATTAATTCCAGACATTTAAATTTGAAGTGACACAGGGATTGCTGAAGAAAATAAATAAATGATTAACTCTATGTATCATGCCCTAACAAGCTAATGAATTTCTCTTGTTGATTACTGTAAAGTAAAGATATAAAATCAATATTTTAAATACAGCGTGCTGGAAAGATATAACTAACACTATGTTACTGTAAAGAAATGGTAATGCTTATTGCTTATTTAATTTCAAAAGAAAGGTAAAAAATGCGCAGATGTATTACTGTATTGAGAACTAAAATTGAGCAATTATATTTCAACAGGCAAGAAGGGCTGAAAATAAAATGTGGTTGTTTTTCAATTAAATGTACAGATGCAAAACACTACCATGCAAATACATGGTACCACAATATGAGATCAAATGTGTTATTGTGTCAGGGGAAATATGGGACTGTTGTGAAAAAAAAGCCAGACTTAAAACAGAGGTTAAAGGTTATGTCATTTATTATATTGCTGCAATAATCCTTCTCAAAGAGGGCTTGCTGGGGTCCTGTTATGAATGAAAGTCTACAATGATGTCTTTGTTTTTGAAGACATTACATATTGATTGTTTGGTTTGCTAGTTAAACAAAAAGTGGCCTACAGCTACAAAGTACCTTTTATACTAGTTAGACAAAAACTGGCCTACAGCTACAAAGTACCTTTTATACCAGCCTGAAGAGGCTGGTATTATGAGTCTGCCTTACATGAAACAATGTATTATGGCTGCACTGACAAGTTGAGACATACAGAACCATTAATGTGAATAACATCTTGTTACAAGAAGTTGTCAGGTAATGAATGTATTTATTTTCTCATGCATATCAGGACGTTGTATTACTATTTTGTCATGAAAACATGCATTAGCCTTGCCTTTGTTATCTTCTATCGAACTATTCCATAGAAATGGGTAACAATCTGTGTCAGCAATTGTTGCCATTCAAATATATCACCAACATTGAAGTTGTTTGCTCATTTCCTGGACATAGTGACTGCTTCCAATGCATTCCAAAAATATATACTTCAGATAATAAAGTATATAACATTTCTTTAAATCAGAGGTGAAATTGTGCAATGTTGCACCATACGTTATATTTGTTTTAGAGGCAAAAAGAAACAATGGCAACAAATGAATACTCAAGACATCCTAGATTCTGTTTCTGAAAGTGCTATTGAGACAATGAAATTTATTGAAAGATACTAGATGTTATTTTTGCTTCTGCATATATTAACATGTAAACACAAGGATCCATTTTTGACCAGTAAGTGGCCTGTACATACTGGTTATAAAGCCTAAACTATCCAATTTCCTATATTTCTTTTGTTGTGCCTTCACTAAATATAAGCATGAAATACAAATGGTGCTTAACTTGTAAAAGATTCTGGTGCAGTTTTTTTTTTCTATCAGACCAATGAGGATGTCAGTGAAGGTAGGCAGCCAAGAGTATTTTTACCCAACTTATTCATTATAGATATATATATATATATATATATATATATATATATAGATATATATAGATATATATTTATATATCTTGTTCCTTGGTCAATTTTTTGGTCATTTTTTTTTTCTTATCCAACACAAATCTTTGATTGATATGGTTGGGAGAGAGCAGAGTGCTGTTAGGTTTTGGGATGAGAATGAGAAATGTAGTGGAGATGGGCACTGGAACTTTATGGTTGGGAGGGGGCAGATGATTTAGGTTTAGAGAGAGGTTGGGAGACTTTAGGCCTAGGGAGGGGGAACCATGATTTTTAGGCTTAAGAAATTATCATAGACAGGAGGGGGGAATGATTTTAGGTTTAGGCAGGGATTTAGAATTTAGGCTTAGGGATGGGGAAGGATATTTTAGGGTTTGGGGAGCAATCAGGACTTTAGGGTAAGGGAGAGGAGGGGATTTTTTGGTTTATGGAAGGATGGGGGACTTTAGGGTTAGGCACTGGATGGGAGTCTTTAAAGTTAGGATCAGGGTTCTGTTAAGCCTAGAAAACATGAAGGGAGATGAGTTACTGAATGTTAGAGCATTTCTCTAACTGAAGGGGTGGCAAAGAGGATGTGTGTCTCGAGCAAATGTGTCTCGAGCACATGTAGTAGACTGAAATCCTAAGCAATGCTACATCTTTACACAACAGCTACCAAACTAATGATATACATTGTATCTCACTGGATGCACTTATCCTCAATACATTCACTGTGTGTATGGTTTATAATGTTAGTCAACAATTAATCTGCAAATTTGTTTGTCGGACAGAAGATGCAGTTTTAATGTAAATAGATCTGCTGTGTTATTGTGTACTTAGGCTCATAAGTTCATAGCTGTGTACTAGGCTAATGGCCCTGGAGCCTTTACAAGCCTAGCCCATAGGATTACCCTGGCATCGTGCCACCTGACCTTAGGTCACAGTGCCTCTGTCAAGTACAGCCACTGGAGTGATCACTGGATTGAATTTTCTATTTTACATCCACTCATCAAGATTTGTCTTGAAGAGGACCAGTGAGGTGCTCTGTTTGACATGCATGGTAAGTCTATTCCATAGCATTGACAGTCTCTGGGTTATGAATCTGTCCCTCCAGTATGTTCTGTTGATTGTGGTAATGAGGCTGAGGTCTCTGGAGCATGTGGTGCGGAAGGATTGTGATTTCTTTAGATGTAGCATTTCTAACAGAGCTGGGTCAGGCATGGCTTTGTAAGTCAAGCAGAGATCGCCTCTAAGTAGGCGATATGAGACAGAGAATAGTTGGAGTTTTTTGAGTCTGTCCATATAGGACAAGTGTTTAAGGCCTAGGATCCTCTCTGTAAGGTACTTTTGTGGCCTCTCCAGTTGTTGCAGGTGTCTAGTGAGGTACATACCAAATGGGGCACTGTACTCAATGATTGGCCTAATGAGGGAAGTGTAGAGGGAGACAATGACCTTTTTCGTCCGGGATGCAAAACCCTTAGTAATGAAATGTGCCACATAGAAGGACTTTCTGACCACAGTGGCAATGTGGTGGTCAAAAGAGAGGTTGCTGTCAATCTGTGTTCCCAGATCTCTTATAATGCCTTCTGTGTTCAGTGGACTACCATCGATGTGGTAATTCATGGGAACTGGGTTTTTACCAAAGGGGATGACAACACATTTTTTGGCATTGAGCTTAAGGCCATGTTTCAGACACCAGTCGTTGATCTTGGTAAGGCCTTTCTGTATGATGTCAACATCATTTGGGGAGTTAATAATGCCTCCCAACTTGCAATCATCTGAAAACTTTGTCAGCCAGAGTCCCTTTGTGTTGGTCTGGACTTCAGAGAAGTAGATACCAAACAAGAGAGGACCCAGGACTGAATTCTGTGGGACTCCACTCGTGACTGGTCAGCAGTCTGACTTGGAGTCAGCTGCTTTCACACTGTGTGTGCTATCTGTGAGCCAGGTTGCAACACACCTAGTGATATAGGGGTTGAAACCTAGCTTAGTGATTTTTTCTTTGATTCCTGAGTAGGGAATGGTATCAAAGGACTTGGCCAGATCAAGGTAGGCTGTATGAGCCACCTTGCATTCATTCGCAGCTCTGGTGACTGACTCAAAGAAGTCGACCAAGTTGAGCAGGCATGATTTGCCCTTCACAAAACCAAACTGTGTGGGATCCAGAGTTTGGAGATTCCCGATATCCTTGTTTATTAGGTCCATGATGATGCATTCAATAGCTTTGCATATCAGATTCATCAGGCTAATGGGGTAATAGTTCCCAGGTTCTGTAGTCACTCCGGGTTCCTATTGAAACATTGAATTTCCAATTGCTCGAATCACAAAAGGTCAAACTTTAATGATCAAACAATTGGAAATTTGAATGCTTTAAAATGAACATAAAAAAAAAAAAGAAAAAGTAAAGGGGGTAGGCAGGGGGGCAAGCCCCCCTACACCCCCACATCCCCCGCTACTTAAATATACCAACTCTGAGATTGCGCTACAGTGTAGGAAAGGGAAATCTTCCTTTTCCGCACCATAGTGCATTAAAGTGCGATCTCGGAGTTGGTATATTTAAGTAGGGGGGTGCAGGGGGGCTTGCCCCCCTGTTTTAACCCATCAAGGTATGTTGTCTTTGGGTTTTTTTTTTGTTTTTTTTTTTTATGGAACTTTGATCATTTGGTGTCGACCATATGGTATTCAAAGTTCCGTAACTTCAGTTTTCTAATAGGTAATCAGTCACTTCTCCTTTTTGGAGAGGAATGACTGTAGCAGTGCACCATTCGGTAGGGACAAAGCCTGAGATGAGGCTGTAATTGAACAGGGCACACAGGTGAGGTGCCAGTTCACTCTGTAGTTCATGTAGAGCACAGCCAGGGATATTGTCAGGTCCCATAGAAGCTGTATTCTTGGCCTAGGATAGTGCTATTTTAACCTGTGTAGCAGTAATGCTGGGTGCCTAGCATCTACTGGTATTGTTATCGGTCCTTTGTGGAGGGAAGGGTTAAGTTGGCACTGAATCTGTCAGCCAGTATAGTGGCAATATCTGTTGGCTTGGTATAGGAGGTACCATTGCGCAGTAACTCAGAGACAATCTGGGTATTGCCATGGAGATTCTTTACATAACTATATAAGGCCTTGTGGTTATCTTTGCAATCTGCTGCAATTCTGTTTTCATAGCTAGCTTTAGAGGATTTGGTGAAGGTCTCAACCTTTTGTTGAGGCTGATAAGGGAATTTTTCCATTCTTGGGACTTCACCTTATTCTGCATCAGTTTCCTCCTTCTGTTGTAGAGTTTGTTTATGGCAGGGGACCACCAGATTGGGTTCCTTTTTTTGGAGGAGAACATCTTGGTTCTATTGGATATGGCGAGATCCATGCATTTGTGTATGTGTTTGTACAGTGCACTAATGTATGATTCAGCAGTCATGTAACTATTCTCCAGTTGCATGGGTGCTGTGAAGTTAGCCACCTCTGTTTTTAGGAGCCCAAAGTTAGCTTTGGAGAAGTTTTTCATGGTGGTTACCTTTGTGTGTGTGTGTGTGTGTGGGGGGGGGGGGGGGCTTTCTAAGGTGATTAGTTTGTGGTCGGATCTAACCAGGGAGGAGTTGACTGTTGGTGTAGAGCAAAGGTCGCCCATGCTAGTAATGACCAGGTCAAGGATGTTGCTACCTCTAGTGGGGGTAAGAATGAGCTGGTCCAGGGCATTGGAATTAATGAATTCCAGGAAACACTGGGCAAGTGTATTGGTACATGAGTAGTTTTCCCAGTTAATGATGGGGTAGTTGAAGTTGCCCGGTATGAAAGTGTTAGTTTGAACCCTAATATACATGGTTGGGGACCTATAGTAGGCTATGACCTGAATTGCTGTGTTACCCAATGTTAGCTGCACCTGAAGTATCTCAGATGCGTTATGTTGGGCTACCAGTCTGGAGGTGTCTGCATCCTTTATGAGTATGGAAACACCACCGTGTTTGGAGTTTTGGTCCAAGTTCTGGGGACGAAAGGTGTGAAATGAGTTATAGCCTGGTAGTACAGGGGTGCTTTCTGCTGCCTTGAACCAGGTCTCTGTTACATTTAAGGAGTGCTTCGAGCAAGTGCATTTTGAGATTTAGACATCTAGCATTGAGCAGCATGATGCTCAGATTCCATTTGTTTGTAGCTGCCATGGTGGTAATTTGGTCTTTAGAACACCACCTAAAAAAGGCACTATGGAGGTGGCAAGAGCCTTGGCCAGTATCCCAAAGCCCAGGGGTGACAGATGCAGGCCATCTCTGGCAAAGCATTGAGGTCAGTCAGTCATGTCATCCCAGGCAGACAGATACTGGATCCCCTTAGAATGACACCAGAAACTTAGCCAGTGGTTGAAATCAATCATTTTCTTCTTGCAGGTGTTCTCCGTTTTTGAAGTTCATTGCTTAGGTATTTGATGAGTTTGTTCCTGAAAGGCTGTCTCACACCCTTTTATACCATTTATTTCTTCTTAATTTATATTTCACTTAATGGAGTCACTGAATTCATATTGTTGTTTGAATTACATTTTATAAAATCAAAAAGGTAAATGCTGGCATATGGGCAGCAGACTGCTGTGGCCATCTTTTACATGCAATATTTCATTGTTGAACACAAGCAATGCAAAGCAGTGTACATAGTTACTCTTGGGTCAGAGCAATGAGTGTATAGATGATTCACAGATATGAGAATGCTACAAGAGTACTGCATCAGGTAAGAGAAGTTAGGAAATAAAATACAGTGACTCTACTGGTCTTCAGAGTGCAATATACTGCAATATTAACTAAAGGCAGTGTAAACTGATATATGCTTAACATCAGCATGAACAATATCATTGGAGCTGCTTTGCAGACATGGGCATGTGTACAACAGTTCTGCAATAATAGTGATGCACAGAGCAGACTATTAAACAAATGAAAACTAGAACAGTGACTGCATATTGCAATGTGTCGAGGGTTAAACAGATACTATAATATGTCAGTGTTGATGAAATGCACTGAAAAGTAGTGTGGCTTGAATGTGTAGTACAGACAGACTTTTTCACTGACATTTAGGCAACTCCAGCCTAGCCCTTCATATTGCCTGTCTAGAATCTTCTTCGAAAATTATTATAAAAGTTTTTCAAAACTGCTTCCTTAGGAAAATAGTCATGCTTCCCTGTAGCAGTAATCAGAAAAGTAATAATCTGACAACAGTCCCTCGGCAGTATTTACTAGACATCCCATTTCATACCAGAGTCACTGCTAAGTTGTTTTGTTTTGAGAAACACACTACACTTTTACTGTTTTGCCATCTGTGCCGTTATAACTTACTAAGATACAGATGATGATTTAGTAGTTTTACTGATCCAAAACTGCCATGACAATGATGAACTCCTTAAACCAAAGACTTTTTCTCTATGGAGAAAAAAGAAATAAACAAGTTTACCCATCACCCTGATTTTTCCACTGAGCTACTGAATGTGTAGCAATTCAAGCTAAGTGGTAATGTGATGAGAAAGGCTAAAGAATATTGCATAATAATGCTAACACACTGAGCAGCTGACAAGAAATTCACTCTGGATTTGCTTTGCTAGCAACTAAATGACATGTTTTTTTCCCTCTCATTCCTCAAACTACATTTCAGCATGAAATCACAATTGCTCAGACTAATTTTAATGGTGACATAGAAATAGAAATGAAACTAATTTGCATATTTCACCCTAAGCATTGTCAAGCGGGGTGGTGACCTAAAACAAGATTGCATGTAAACAACAGCTAGGGGGTTTCTGCTCTGAAATGTTTAGCTTGAGTTAAAATCTAAAGTTAAAACTCTGATAAGGAGAGAACATTTTCATTTTGTCTTACATGCTAATTTAAAAGTTAGGAGCTAAAAATTACATAATTTCTTTTACAGGCATTTCTGTTTTATCCTTTGTTTTATCCTTAAACACTTCATACATTGTAGTGCCTATTACTTCCGGAAAGGGCCTTAATAAGAAGTTTTACTTCCTCATCCTTCTCTGTGACTGTTTGATTTTGGACAATAGAAACAATAACAATCCTTTTCAAATGTAGCTGTCATGTGTAAGTTGATACTGCACTGCCAATAAAGAACTGATAGAGCTGTCAGAATCAGAGCTATCAATGCATTACCAGACTTTCCAAAAGATGATTTGGCAAGCTTAATAACTAGCTACACTGTGAATGAGCTTATGATCTATAGCAAGGCTTTGAATATAGCAGAGGGAAATGTCAGGCCATTTTTTATATTGACTGTAATGATGATGGGCACCCAAAACCAGTTATACATTAAAGGTAAAACCTCTGCCAGCCTGCTCTGCACTGTCTCTAAAGTTGGTATGCATTCTGCAGAAAAACTACCAAGTTGGAGTTATGTAATCAATCAAGGCTGATAAAGGTCATGGAATTAAAACAACCATACTAAGAAAGAAAACACCTCAAACTCTGATATGACAATAAATATGAATACAAAAAAAATTACTATAATGTGGAGGTTGTAATATTTAAAATATGGAAAACTGTAAGGACACCTACATTGCTTAGGTAATTTATACCCCTGTGCAGTTAAGCTAAATAACTGAAGAAGCCAAAATTTGCTTTAATGAAGTGAATAAACATCATAACAGACCAGACACAGATTTCCTTGGATCAGAATTATATTTTATTTCAATACGTCTGTTTTTGTAAGTATAAATATGACTGAGACTTTTACACTATATGGTATATCATCAATAGGTGAAATACAACTAGAGTTGCACTTTGCTTATCATCAAATTGTCATTCTCAGCATCAGTGCCTAATATAGTCATCACCACCCACCAGATATTATTGACATTAGAGACAATTATAAAAGATGTATGTGAACTTATATACATTCACGAAATATGCATATATTTATTTATTGTCATAGTCTTGACTGGATTACATGACATTTTGCTGTTGCATTTGCTGATATTTATATAATTTCTGAAGCATTCCTATTCATGTCTTTATTAGCGCTCAGCTTTTCTTTGGTTAATTTGTTGAATTCTGTTTGCTTACATCTGCTAAATAAGCCCCACATTTACGCAGTCTGCCTTGTTTTTACAAAGCTCCACAGTGTTTGGTGACCAGCTACTCCTCTGCTGTAACTTCTTGATCAATCCAAGGCATCTACTTGCTCTACAAAACTTAGTAAATCTTATCATTGTATTGCACATTTGAACTGTATTTTGTTACTCTACCATTGCCTATTTGAACTGCTTTTTCTGATTTGTTGCATTGGAATTGCTGTAGCATAGACTAGGTTCAGACCTGCTGAATCTAGCTCTGGGTAACTTGGGTACTAAAACCAGGCTATCTTTTGTTGGAGAGGGTTCCCCTGCATCCTCGTGGCAGAAGCGTGTAGTTAGAACTCATTTGATTGAAGGTTACTGGAACAGGGCTCAGTTTTGAGCATTTTTTTGGTTAATTTGTTTAATTTCATTTGCTTCATAAGCCCCGCATTTGCATGAAGTGTACCATCACACACTGCTGTGCAGAGGTGGTTACCCTTGGCTGTTACAGATCCAAACATTTCTGCCTGCAAATTTTCCCTTAGTACTTAGCTGGTACTTCATCAGTGAGTTCTTGCGAGTGTGCCTCACTGACATATATGATACATTCAGCAAAGCTCCTGGGTACCAACACAGATCGTATCCATTAGCCCTTTGTATTTCTTTACCTCTTTTGCTGTCCTGTACTTTACCTGATCCTTACTGTCCTATCCCTGTTTCTGACCACATTAAAACTTACATAGCATTTGTGGATGGATAATTTCCCACAGTTTCTCCAGCCAGCCTGGATAACATGGGCATCCTGGGGCAATGTAGCAATTGCCTCATGTACACTGACAACCCACTTCTTCTAGTTCACACAAATTCAATATTTGAGAAATGCATCTATATTAAATACTTAGAATCCAGGGTCTCTCACTCACCATCACAAGCATCTTTATACAGTTTGTGCAGTACAGTCTGTGGATTATACCTTTTGCATATGCTATGGTGGTAGTGACACCCACCTGTGCCTAGATGACTACCTTTCACATCCAATGTATAATGCATATTGTGGCAGCCACTTCTGGCAATGAGTGGGAGCTATGGAGTGGATGGCCACTAGCTTTTTAAAATATATAAAACTCACTACCCATGCTGGGGCATAGCAGATGTTTTGTATAAAGGCTAGATGATTCATTTCTTTCAGATTAGTTTTGATGGATTTCACTAATTATGTTATTCCTCTCATAGGTTCATGGGTTCATAGGTATTTGCAAGGTTAACGACCACAAGGGCTTTTTAAGCCTAGCCATGCATCCCAAATCTCTGACAGGTTCGGATATACTTGATAAATGTAAACAGGGGTTTGGGAGATGAAACATTTACAAGCAAGGGCCTGGGTAATGAATCATTTACAGGTTGCCTGTACCCATTAAAGACATAGGTGCCAAACCAGGGATGAATTTCTTATTCCCCATCCAATTGTCCAAGTTGTACTTGAATTGAGTTAGGGAAGAACTCTGCTTCACATTCATGGGGAGCCTGTTCCATGGATGGGGTAGTCTCTGGGATACATACCTGTCTCTCCAGCAGGTCCTATTTATATCACAGGCAAGATTTAAGTTTTTGGAATGAGTGATTCTAGTGTTATTTGCTTTGTGGAGATGAAGGAGGTCCACCATATTGGGATATGACAATGCCCTGAATGCCAGGCATAGATCTCCCCTCAAAAGCCTGTAGGAGACAGAATACAGGGATAGGGCCTTGAGGTGGTCTGCATAGAACATTTTACTTACTCCCTTTATTCTTTTAGTGAGGAACCTCTGTGGACATTCCAATTGTTGGATATGCCTGGTTAGGTACATATTAAAAAGAGCATTATACTCAATGACAGGTCTGATGAATGCAAAATACAGTGTAACAATGACTTCCTTGAACTTAGATGCCATACCTTTGTTTATAAGTTGTGCAACATAGAATGATTTCCTCACAACTGTAGACATGTGATGGTCAAAGGCCAGATTACTATCTATGTGTGTCCCTAAGTCCCTGACTACCACGTCAGTTCTAAGGGGTGTGTTGACAATATGATAATTACCAGGGATGGATGACTTCCCAAAGGATACTATTATGCATTTCTTAGCATTTAGTTTTAGTATGTAGCTGTGACACCAGTTGTTTATCTGTGTCAGCCCTTCCTGGAGAACATTTGCATCAGTAAGGGATTCAATGACAGCTCCTAATTTGGAATCATCTGCAAATTTAGTCAGCCAGAGATCACTGACATTAGCCTTGACTTCAGAGAAGTAAATGCCAAAAAGGATCTGTCCAAGGACTGACCCCTGAGGGACTCCACTTGTGACCAGTCTGTTTGTAGAGGTGGACTCCCCAATTCTAACTTCCTGGGTCCCATCTGTGAGCCATTTGTCTATCCACCGGGTGACATACAAGTTTATACCTAACCGCTTGAGTTTGTCAACAATGCCTGAGTTGGGTATTGTGTCATATACCTTGGCCAGCTGAAGGTAGGCAGTGTGAACCATTTTTCCCTCATCCATTGTTTTGGTTACCTTCTCAAAGAAGTCCACCAAGGTGAGTAGGCATGGTCTGCCCTTGACGAAACCAAACTGGGTTGGATCCAGTGTATGAAGGTTTACTATATCTCTGTTAATCACTTCCATGATAATTCTTTCCATGGCTTTAAATATAAGACTAGTGAGACTTATGGGTCTGTAGTTTCCGAGGTATGTAGATGGCCTACCTTTGTGCAGAGGGATGACTGTTGCTGTTCTCCATTCATGAGTTATTAAGTCTGCTTGGAGGCTACATTTAAATAGTAATTCCAGAGGCCCTGATAGGTCATACTTCATGCTGTTTAGAAGGCATCCCGAGATATTGTCTGGGCCCATTGATGCAATGTTCTTGGTCTTAGAGACAACATTAAGGACCTGTTCCCTAGTGATAGTAGGGGGGGGGGGTTATATTTGATGGTATTTCCTAAGGGAAGGTTGAGGGGTAGAGGGGGGTAAAGTCGAAGCTGAATTTATTAGCCAGGAGGTTTTCTATATCTTCTGGCTCATTATAGGTGGCTCCATTAACAATGAGCTCTGCATACAGTTGTGTATTGCCTTTGAGGTTGCAGACATAGCTAAAGAATGCTATGTGGTTGTCCTTGGCCTGAGAGGCCACACTTACCTCAGATTTGCTTTGGCAGACTTTATTTGTCCTCTGAGTTGTGTGTTTAGTTTGATGAGAGTACTTTTATGCTGTTGAATGTTGCACTTTCTAATTTTTGCCATGATTTTTTTCCTTCTGTTACACAGCCAATTGATTGTGTGATTCCACCAGGGTGGCTTGTTTTTTGAGTTAGTTTTGTACTTCTTTCTAGGGGGTACAGCTTCCTCTATGCAGCTAATAACATGCTTGTACATGGTTTCTGTGTACAGTTCTGCATAGGCAGCAGTGTTCTCAGGGTTTATGGGGGCTTGAAAATATTCAAGGTTATCACTTAATAGCAGGAGGTGAGCCTTAGAGTAGTTTCTAAATATTCCAGGTTTAGCTAGGGGTCCAAGTTTTATTTTTACTTCAAAGGAGTCCATTTTGTGGTCTGACCTTACCAGGGAAGACATTACAGTAGGGGGAGTACAGCACTCTCCCATATTAGTAAGGACTAGATCTAGTATGGTTGCACCCCTGGTTGGTGTATTGACTATCTGGTCCATGGAGTTTGTGTTTACAGAATCCAGGAAACTCTGTGCCTGTACATTTGGTGTCATATAGGATTCCCAGTTAATAGAGGGGTAATTAAAGTCACCCATGAATATGGTATTAGATTGGATGATTAGTGTTTCTAATAAGTTTAAATACATGGCATGGATTTCCTGGTTCATAGAGGTGTGCCTACAGCTTGCAGGAAGTGGTATTGGATTTTTCCCATGGTGATTTAAAAGTAGAGCAACTGAAGTGCATTGTCCCATTTGACCAGCCTTGAAGTATATTTATTTTTGATGTAAATAGTCACACCTCTATCTTTAGTCCCTGATTGTGAAGTAGTTGGTCTAAATGCGTGGACGGCATTATAACCTTGCACTGTTGGTGTGCTCTCCGCAGCTTTAAACCATATCTCAGTGACCACACAGACATCAGCATTCTCTAAGGTGAAGAGAGCTTCTGGGGAGTGGAGTTTTTTGTTTAGATTCCGAGCATTTTTAATTACTGTGCTTTAATGAATAAACATGCTGTTCTTCACTTCACTTCACTTCTGTCTGCACCCAGATGAAGAAGTCTAAGGAAGTCTTTCTCACTTCCGTCTTATTATATAAATGCAAAACTTGCTTCTAGGGACCTGGAAAGATTTGATTGGTTTGTAGAGAGAAAGAAGACTGTAGACACAGAATGCTGTGCAACAAAATAGCAACTCAGCATTCTTCCCTGTGTAACAATGTAACAAAATAACAACTCAGCATTTTTCCCTTTCTTATTTTGAATTTCTAATTAACTTTTGATCTCCCAGATCTCAGTATTAGTAGAAGTATTTTTCAAAACATAAACAAGAATAACAAGTGCAAGTAAAAGCTGTTTGCACAGGAACAATTCAATCTTCTTATTTTTTCCAACTCTTTTACCAGCTGGGTAAACAACTTGGCCCGAAGAACACATTTCGGTCATTACCAAGGATACAGATAGGCAATGTACTAATTATAGCTATGGAACGAGTAACCTTTGAGAAGAATAACTGTCCCGCAGTGTAACAGATGCATACCCATTTATTTGTCTAGTTTCTTCTTAAAGGTGGATAGTGCACATTGTAACAGATGCATAGCCATATATTTCTCTAGTTAAGTGAAAGACCTTTACATGGTGAGAAAGAGTTAATACCAAAGTGAAAGAGACATTCATAATGAACTGGTTCTGCTTACTACTGTTGTTAACAGACAATTTAAGGCCAATTGTGTTTGCATGTGATAACCTTCACAATAGTATATTCTAGAGAGCGTTCAAAGGAGAAAGAGTCCTTCATATCTTTGAATGTAAGGCAAAGGTATCCTTGCAGTAGCTGATATGACACTAAGAATGAGGATAGTCTCTTAATCCTCTCAGAGTAATGTAAGTTTCTGAACCTGTTAATTATTTCAGCCATAAGCCTTTGTATCCTTTCAAGCTAAACAAGGTATTGTGGCAAATAAATACAAATGTGGGTATTGTACTGAATGCTTAGCTGAAACAGTAAGGTATAAAGAGGAAGAATAACCTTCCTTGACCAACTGGAAGTTCCCCTAACAATAATGTGAATACACCAAAGTCCTTGTTTAGTACTGTAGTGAGCCAATGATTAAAGAAACTTTTTCTATGTATGACTGCACTATGATCTTTTATAACTATGTCCAGTCTATGCGTGCTTCCAGATGTGATCAAAGAGAGTCAGGCCATTGTTTTTACTCAAGGGTTCATAGGCAAGTACTAGGCTGGTTGTCTTCGAGGGTTATTTTAAGTTTAGCTAATTTCCCCAAAGGTGAGAATCAAACCCTGTACTTTGTGTCTGTGAGATAAATACCCTTACAATTAAGCCAACATCAGGTTTGCAAACATCAGTATACTTGGTTATTAAATGGGTACTGGTATAAACAAATCATCTGAGGAAACGATGTCAAGAAGTAGAGGAATAACATCTGCCTCAATTTCTGCACAAAGCAAAGTACCGTGTAAAATGTTCATACTATTAGGCAAACATAATAATATGTATACAGAGAGGACACAATAATACATACATACATAGACTTGTTTATCTCTTTTGCTCTCTTTCTATCCCTCTCTCTATATATGAGTCTATGTCAAGTGCTCAAACTATAAAAAGATTGAGTATTTGGACATCAAACACAAATGCTGAAATCACAAAGATTCAAAATAATATAGAAAAAAGAAAACATAACCACCTGCACCTCCATATCTACTGCTACTTATATATATCAACAAAGACTACACTACAATGTGGAAAGGGCAAATTACGTTGTGCATTGTTCCACCATTCTACCCATCCAACTACCGGCAATGTTTGAAAAGTGAATTTTTGAATTATTTACCCAAATCTTTCAAGTCCTCAAACTTTGAACAGTTCGAGTACTTCAAGTGAAATTTTTCTTTTATTTATTTTTATTTTCTTCTGTTTACAGGGTAGTCTGACTGGGGAGAAAAAAAAGTACATTTTCAGCAGTGGCCCATGGAGAAAAGCTCCAAGGATACAAAATACAAAAAAATTTATAATATTTACAGAAGTACTGTAGTAAAATAATGATATAATTACAATATAATTACAGTAAACGAAAGTACATTAATAGGTGTAATTTAAAACAGAAGAGAAACATTACAGTGAAGAAAAAAGGCTTTATTTCAATTCTGCTTAAATATTTAAGTTGCACTTATAGTGACCTGCGTGGTTATACTTCTTGTACTTCTCTGCTTTTTTCTATGTTTAGCCAAAAAGTTATCTGTTTGCAATTTTTTAGTTTGTTCTGTGACCTTAGTCTTGTAGATTAATTTGCAGTTGTGGGAAGACTGTGTTTCTACATTATACTGCACTTCTATCTTAACAGGTAGAATTACTTGTAAATGTTAGATATTTATATTTCGTACCCTGCTGTGCCTTAGTTTTGTAGTTTTATTCACTGCTGTGGCAAAACTGTAAAATGCTGCCAGATTTGAGAATTATTTAGCCATTTATTACTAAAGTTTTGCATAAACAATGTCACTTGTAAATTTCTGCATAGTCTGGTGCCTTTAACTGTAGCATAATTGCTGTACTGAGATTGTTGTTTTTTTCTGCTCCAGGATTTCTGCTTCAGTGTTTTTACAGTTATTGATATTCCAGTTTTGCTCATACAATGTTATATTGCGCATATCATTTACCTGCTTAAAGTTGCATTCTAATGCATGTTTGTTCCCTTGCTCTTTGTGTCTGCCCCATCCCACTGAGACATTAAGCTAAAGTTTCTGAAATTATAACCTGCCTGTGGTCATTGACCTAGAACTCAGAGAAATTACATTCCAGTGTCTTTTCTATACACACTGAGACATTAAGTTAAAGTTTCTTAAAGAGATCCAATATTGGCTTTGTTTGATTTGATCCCTCTCTAGCTGGCCTGCTTCTTCCTTGATTTTTTCTCAACATTCCCACTCTTTTCCTATTGTGGTTGTGTAAGGTTGTGTCTCTGGCCTTTGCCCCTTATAGTAACTTGATATATCCAAAGTTCCAACCTCCCTTCTTCCATTGCTATTGTCTGTTCTATTAGCTATTTAAGTATTTTTCCCACCCATTGTTCTCCATAGATACATACCTCCAGGGACTATATGAAGAGGGACACTATGGAGCTCTCATAGTATGTGTCTCAGGCTGGTATGAGCCTAGCATTGAACAGTATATTAGAATCACCAAGGATGATGCCACAATATGAGCAAGACTGATTTTAACAACTGGCTGTCTTTCTCATGTCATTTTAAGGGGACTCAATATTTGTCAGCTTGGGAGAACATGATTAGTAGACCACAAGCTTTTGAATACTGGGTAGAACTTTATCAGCCCCCATAGTGCCTTTATTAGGTAATACCAAATTGACAAACCTATCAACATCGCAAAATCAACTCAATTTAATCTCAAGGTGTTACTACTTAATCCCAAGAGCATAAATCAAAAAGAATACACTCCCTCTAAGCTTTCCTCACACTTGAGAATGTACGCATCTCTGCATTTACAGAGACATAGTTTTATGTGGCAGAGTGTAACATGGAAGTACAAGGTCTTCATGACCTTCCACACTTTTTGACAAGGAGCTGCACAGATAAGGGCAAAAGGTGGAGGTGTCTCAACATATGTCAATAACAAGCATACCTTTAGGTTGGTCAACCCAGAAGATGCACCGAAGCTCCTTCACATGTAGATCACTGCAAACAAAATCCCATATCATATCATAGCCAGCTGTAGGTCACCCTCTATGTCCCAAGAAGCTCAAAATGCATACTAGGACCTACTGGAGACACATGCCATCCAACCAAACACCCTACTTATGGAAGACTTTAAATACCCCTCTATAGACTGGGAATCCTACATAGCCTCAAATCTATAGGCACAGAGATTCCAGGACTTCATAAATTCAAAAACCCTTGACCAAATAGTGAGTATGCACACTGTTCCCCCAATGTCCCATCCTTTCTCTCAACTCCATAACCCTAATAAGACCAGTAATGGTTAAGAACTATTCAAAGGCAAACAAAATTTTATTAAGTGATGGTTTGTCAAAATGTAATTTCCCATCAAACCCCAAGAACACTGCACCCTGTGCTAGATTGCTGTCATAAACTCTGTACAACCATGTCAATGGCTGCATAGGTACTGCTGTACCTACCAAAAGTAAGCCCAGGACTAGCCCAATAAATAAACCACCCTGATGGCATCCAAAATTAAACAGGGTAAATAAAAAAAGGAAAAAAGTATGGCAACATCAGGAGGGGTAATTCCCATGAAGGTAAAAAGTCTCTTGTCAAAATAAATAGGCAACTAAGATGACTAATTAGGTCAAACAAAGGCAACTTTGGAATTAAGATAGCCTTGCAGATGAAAGATAACCATAAGGCCTTCTTCGGCTATGATAGAAATCTCAAGGGAAGTGCATAGCAGTGGCTGAACTGGTGGCTAATGGTGCCACATTCACCAAGGCTGCTGATATAGTGAAACGATATAGTGTTAGCAGACAAATTCAGTTTCAACTTAACCTCCCTCTCACCCCAACCATTCCCTCAAGAAATGCCCTCAAACATAACTCCTCCATCTATAACTAAGGCGCACATGCTGACTGATCTCAGTAAAGCCAAGACTACATCCTCAGTGAGACCTGGTAACATCCCATGATGCCTCGTGAACTGACTAAAAATTGACTTAAGAGGATCACTAGAGTCACTATTTAACTATAGTCTTATAGTCTTTAAACAGGCTTTATGCTATGAGAATGGAGGACTGCGACAGTCATCTCCTTTCATAAGGGAGGAACTTCAACAGATTCTGGAAACTACAGACCCATTAGTCTGACTAATCTTATTTGTAAAGCCATGGAAATAATTATCATGGAAATTATCAAGGACACCTTCAGACACTGTATACATCCAGTATGGCTTTGTAAAGGGAAGGTCATACTAACTGAACCTGATGGTCTTCTTGGAAAAGGCCACTAAGACAATAGATGAGGGGAAAGTAATGTACACACTATGTGTGTACCTAGATCTGGCTAAAGCATTTGATACAATTCCCCACTCAGTCATTGTCAACAAACTTATGGAACTAGATATAAATGCCTTTATAACACACCAAATAGCTAGCTGGTCCACAGAGAGGACATACGAGATTAAAATCAGTGCAGTCACCTCCACAAAGGCCCAGTCACCAGTATAGTCCCTCAGGCCTCTGTGTTGGGCCCACTTATCTTTGGCATCTACTTTTTGGAGGTCAAAGCCAATGTTAAATGCATCTAGCTAACCAAGTTTGCAGATGATTGCACACTGTTAACAGTCATTGAATCCCCCCAAGATGAGAACACCCTTAAGGAAAATCTAACACAGACAAATGTTTTGTGCCAAAGCCATGGCTTAAAATTCAGTACCAAGAAATGCATTATAGTACCTTTTGAGAATTCGGCCACCCCAGGTAACTATGTTATGGACAAAATACCCCTAATAGTTGATTCACTTTTCAGGGATCTGGGAACGCATGTAGACAGTAACCTAGCCTTTGACCAACATGTGTCCACGTTAGCAAGAAAATACTTCTGTGATGCTTAATTGTAAGGGCATAGCATCTAGTCTAGAGCGGTCATTGTGCCACTGGACTCGGCCCTCATCAGACCCATCATTAAGTATAAGGCCACCTTTGGTATGTACCTGACCAGACACACACAGCAACTGGAAAATTAACAAAGGTTCTTTACAAAAAAAGAATACAAGGAATAAACACAATGTCTTACACTGATCACCTCAAAGCTGTGTCTCTTAGCTCTGTATCATGCAGACTTCTGAGAAGTGATCTTTACCCAGTGTACAAGGCATTACTGGACACTGTTTTTTTAACATTTTGCACATCTACAAAACAAACAGCATCAGAACTAGTAGATCAAAAGCCCCAAATTTTAATTGTGAAATAAACAGGACATGGAGAGACAGGTATGTTTCCCAGAGAATTCCCATTCTCTGGAACAGGCACCCCATCCATGAAAAGCAGAGTTCCTCACTAATTCTATTTAACCGCTACTTGGATCAATTCATGGGTAATTGGAAAATCACCACTGGTCTGGCACCTATGGCTCTGGTGGACAGAGGCAGTCAGTAAATCACACCTATATAAATCAAATTTGTGGGTTGCATGGGTAGGCTTATAAGCACCCTAGTGGTTGTTAGCCTAATATACTCCTATGACCCTATGAACTTATGAACAGAAGAAGAAATAATTAAGAAGGGAGAAAAATAAAAAAATACAAGATAAAGTTATATATATTGGAAATACTGTTAAAAAGTTACATTATTACATAATCTCAGGTATAAATAATTAAGATATTACATAAAAGATCTGAAATTTTGGGTTGAAAACTGTTATGTTAGCCAGCACATAAGCAAGTATCTGAAAAAAAAAGTATATATATATATATATATATATTTTTTTTTTTTTTTGGATTTGAATAGAGTAAGGGAGTCAGTTTGACTAATTGTGTAAGGTATAGTGTTCCATTTTTATTTAAATACAGCTAGTGTAAAGAGAATTACCAACGTTGTTGTTGGATTTCAATATGGTAAGAAGTTATTTACCTGAAGAATGAGATTTCACCTTGGAGAATTTAGCTGGACAATATTTTGAAGGCTATGGCATTTCTTCCATGAGTTAAGTATTTTATATATAGTTAATGCTTGTGTATAAGTAAAAGTGTGGGTTAATCCTAACCAGTTCAAATGTTAGAGAGTGGTAAAATGGTGGTATTTGGTAGATTTAAAATCACTGAAAAGTCTGAAAGGTTCTGAGCTTCTGACCATGGCAGCAATAGGGTAATGCTTACTCCACTGACTGTTGTTCCTCATACAGATAAGATAGTTGTCAAGGATGCACTCCTGACAGAGGCTAGGGCATAGGAACTGATAAGGAAGATGAGTCATTTGCTTGTGCCAATGCAAACAGTTAGGGTGAGTTGGATGTTAGCTGCATGGATTTTTGCAAGCATATACTCACAATTATTTAGCCTATACCGAATAGTGGATTGGGCAGGGAGGAGGTGGGAGTAAGACATTTTATTAGGTTTGATGTTTGTTTATTCAGTCAGATAATCTTCCAAATTGTTCCAAAGAAGTTAGGCTGTGTTTTGAATCTGAGTTCCGCTGACAGCTAGTACCAAATTGCAGGTCCTATCATAATGCAAACTCACATGCTTGAAAAGTCTAGTGAGGGGGGGTTCGCCACCATTTTGAGATCTTGGGGAGTAGTATGAGTTAATGCATATTACGTTCTTGGCTAATGGAGACAAACACATACACACACACACACACACACACACACACACACACACACACACACACACACACACACAGTAGTTTTGGATGAAAGAGGTCAGTAGAATAAATTGGCTTTATTTTTTTGTGAGCCACTTGGCCTTGGATAGCATAATACCCTGATCGGGGTAAGGATATGGACTGGCATGCTGAAAAGGTTTGAATAACTCTGTGTTTCTTTGTCAGGCCTAGGAAGGACAAAGGAAGGCTATTTTGTGATTATCCTGTTTCCAGTAATCAGTGTATTCATCCAGGATCAAGAGCAGGCTAACTGTATTAAAATATTCCACATCTCTGTTACTTTGTAATGGTGTTATCATATAGGGAAATGTGGAAGAAGGATGTTAATATGTTACTGAAGTAGTAAGAGAAATTAATCTGCTCAGATATTCAATAACATCACTGAATGTTGATTTTTAAGACCCTTTCTGGTACCAAAGTTCAAGATTTAAGTTTTGGCAATATTCATTCTGAAAATTTTGAGAACTACTTGAGTAGATATTATAAATCCTCTTGATGGAGGGATGAAGTTTTTTGAGTATTAACAGATGGGTTTTAAAATGACTGGGCCATCTGCTAAATATTTTTTTTGTATGTTTGCTGACCCACAGTAAGGCTATTTGTAGAAATGTGGGAGAAGAGTATTTTGAGTGTATATCATGGAATCAGTTTATTGAGACTGGATTTTATTCCTACATTTATTAAATGTTCGCTGGAGGAGTGGACTGATTTGAAGCTTCTCTTAAGTCACAACTAGGACAATAAGGCAGATAGAACTAGGTACACACATATAGGATGCAGAGATGTTACAGGTCAAAAGTGTAGAAGAATAAGATCCATATATATATATAAAAGGCAGTGATGCTACAGAACAATAAACATAACACTGAGTACTCTGTAAAAGCAACAACAAGGGTAGCATTGCTAACTTCATTATTATGTAGCAACATTTGAAATGCCATGCTAATTAAGTAAAATCAACAAAGATGATGCAATAGATAGATATACCATTTTGTCCCAGAGGTTGATTTTGTGTGTGTGTGTGTGTGTGTGTGTGTGTGTGTGTGTGTGTGTGTGTGTGTGTGTGTGTGTGTGTGTGTGTTTATCCAAAGAATAGTGAACAGCTAGACAAGAATAATGAATAGTGATTGTTTAACTAGTTATCAAGTTATTTAAACATAAAGTCTCATGTAACAACACTCAGTAGTACAATAAATTTCCAAGTTACATCATAAAGTATTAAATCATCACTTAAGCAGAGATTGACAAATGCTAATTAGTTGATTTATTATAATTATGCTGACCATAACATAAACATAGTAATAACACTAATTATGTTAGCAATGAAATTAACACAATTTCAAATGAAATGAGTCAGCAATAATTGATAATAAATTAACTATAATTATACTAATAATCTAATTGACATTTCATTTAAAATGAAACAGTTTAGCAATGAATGAGAATAAATTAAATGAAAGAATAATTGGAATTACAGTAGTATTTTCATCATAATGGATTTACCCTGGCAAATACAGAATGTCAATGAACCCTTTTATTAATTAAGAGATAAGGAATCACCATGAATTTAGCAGTATAATAATCAACCTTTGGTAAAGTAAGGTGTTAATTATCAATGCTTTATACCATCTTAACTCAGAGATGGACTAACTTGAACTTTAAGCTAAACGTGGTCATACCTTGTTTTATGTAGAGGAAAAATACAGTAAAACCTCAGTGATATTAATAAGTAAATGTTAACCAACAATGCCAAAATGTAAATGCCAAAAACAGTCAGGTACTAAGATACACAATTAAAAAATATTTGTAAAATATTTAACCATATTGATTTCCGGTCAACAAAATGATTTTTAAATGCAATATTATAATTCAGAGTATATACACATTTCATAAGATAACTACATGCATGCAAAAAGAATTAACTAAATATTTATAATACTTCAAATAATGGATATTTCAAAACAGTAGATGCATTTATTTATAGCTCAATAACTAGGGCTTACACATTAAAATTCTAAATAGTCCATAAAAGAAAATATTTGAACATCTATATCTAGGTATATCTGAAAAGGTATACCTGAACAGGTATATCTAAAGCCAAAAACACAGCATCCATGGGACCGGATAACATCCCAGGCTGCATTTTACATGAACTTCTGAACGAACTGGCTCCCCACCTAAGCACTATGTTCAATCATAGCCTCACACATCAGGCTCTGTGCCCATTGAATGGCGTACAGCAGCAGTTATCCCACTTCACAATGGGGGAGCCACCACTGATCCCGTGAACTATCGCCCTATTAGCCTGATGAGCCTGGTCTGCAAGGCCATGGAATGTATCATCATGGAACTCATAAACAAAGACATTGGTAACCTCTAAACTCTGGATCCCACTCAGTTCAGGTTTGTGAAAGGCAGATCATGCCTCCTGAACCTGATTGACTTCTTTGAGGCAGTCACCAAAGCCGTAGATGAGGGTAAGGTGATTCACACAGCCTATCTTGACCTCACCAAGGCTTTCGACACCATCCCCCATTCTGGAATTATATCTAAACTCACTAAACTAGGTATAAATCCCACAATAAATTCTTAAAACATTTTTTCATCTTTCCCTTGTGCTGGATGTTATTTGGATAAATCCCTACATCACAAGATGGGTTGCCAACTGACTCACTGACAGAACCCACACTGTAAAAGTTGCACACTCCAAATCTGCCCTCAAACCAGTGACAAGTGGAGTACCACAGGTTTCAGTCCTGGGACATCTCCTGTTCGGTATCTATTTCTCTGAAGTACAGGCTAACACAGAAGGCCTCTGGCTGACAATGTTTGCAGATGACTGCAAACTAGGAGCCATAGTCGAGTCCCCAAATGATGTGGAAATCCTATAGAAGGGCCTCGCTGAGACAGATGCCTGGTGTCAGAGCCATGGCCTCAAGCTAAATGCCAAAAAGTGCATTGTCATCCCCTTTGGTAAAAACTCTGTACCCATGAACTACTACATAGACAGCAGTCTGCTTAACACTGAATGTGTGATAAGAGACCTTGGGACCCAGGTGGACAGTAGTCTGTCCTTTGACAGTCACATCGCCACAGTAGTCAGTAAGTCCTTCTATGTGGCACACCTCATCATAAAAGGGTTCTCATCCAGGAAAAAAGAGGTCATTGTTCCCATCTACTCGACACTCATTAGACCCATTATAGAGTACAACGCCCCTTTTGGAATGTACCTCATAAGACATCTGCAGCAGCTGGAAAGGCCACAGAAGTACATCACAAAGAGGATTATTGGCCTCAAACAGATGCCCTACACTGACCGTCTCAAATAACTCCAGCTTTACTCCGTAGCATTTCGCCTACTCTGAGGTGATCTCTGCCTAACATATAAAGCTATGTCAAACCCAGAGTTGTTGGACATGCTACACCTAAAGAAATCCCAATCCCTCCGAGCTACATGCTCTAGGGACCTAAGCCTTGTCACCACAATAAACAGGACATGCTGGAGGGATAGATTCCTGTCACAGAGACTTCCCATACTCTGGAACAGCCTACCCATCTATGTCAAGCAAAGTTTGTCATTAGCACTCTTCAAGAAAAATATTGATGAGTTGATGGGAAATAGGAAATACACCCTGGGGATCACTTCTGTGTCTTTGCTCGACAGTGGCATAGGAAAATAACTTTCTTCGGTGGCATAAGCCAGAGAACCTTGTTGGCTAGGCTTATGTAGGCCCTCGGGCCGATAGCCTAGTACCTACCTATGAACCTATGAACATCTTCATTGGTAAAAATAGTTGACATTTTTTAAACTAAAAACAAAACAAACAAACAAAATCCCTAGCAAAGTAAATAAATGCATCCTCATGCTGTTTCTTTCTTATCTAAAAGACATTAGTTTATTTTGCTCTTTCTATTATTTTTCATACAAATGTTTCAATAATATCTTGAAATGCAAACTTACATAAATTTTTTATTTATTTTAACAAAGTGTACTTAATCCAATTAAGCTTATTTAATGTAACATGACTGACCTCACTTTTTTGTACAAATTTAACTTTCTTTTCAGAATAATTGCCCCAATTCTATATTTTTATTTATTTATTTTCACCTGTTATACTTGGAGTGCCAGTATATTAAAAAATAAAATATATTAATAAGTAGCACATTTGCTTTTTTGAAAGTATCACTTGCACTAGAACCAATAATATAACAGTTTATACTTATGATGATTTTATGATAAAACGTAAATATTGCAGGAAATGGAGTTCATCCACCTTTAATGTGGAACTGGTACATACAGGGCAAACTGCATTTTGCTATCATGTTCTACTTGAATCTCATTTAGAATACATCTTCAGAACTGAAATAATATAAACAAAGGAAAAATCTTGAAAGTATGGGAAAGCAAGACAGATATGTAAAAGTGTGTTCAAAATAAGTTGAAAAGGGGAGGAAGGTGTGGGCATAAATCAATGTGAAGGCAGAGATTTTAGGGAATGGATGAGTACTTTAAGGAGAACTGGCCACCAACTGATATGAATAAAAAGGGCTGTCATTAGTAAGCAAGGAACAGTGTAAGGAGATTGACTGGAAAAAGAAGGGGTTTAAGGAAGAAAATGAAGGAGTTAAAAGGCTGTTGTAACGTTGTTAAAGGCTGACACAGGTTTATAGGTTATTACTTGACAAAATATCTAGTACATCATTTGCACCTTACCAAACTACATATCCCAGTATTTGTACCCCTTCCACAAGGATCTGTGGGACAAGACCATATGTATTTTGCATTAATTTAGATTGTGTTTGAAGAGGATTAGAGAATGTATTTTTTAATGTGAAGGGAGAGTCTGTTCCAGAGGACAAGAATTCTTTAAGTGAAGAATCTATCTTTTCAGCTGGTTTAGTTTATGCTGTGGTGAAGGTTAAGATATTTTGTATGGGTAATCACAGTGTTGTTAGTTTTGCAAATATGAAGGAGGTCACTCAGGATAGGGTAATTTGAGGTCTGATAGACCAGCAGAGATCACCACTAAAGAGTCTGGAGGTCACTCAAGATAGGGTCATTTGAGGTCTGATAGACCAGCAGAGATCACCACTAAAGAGTCTGTCTGTATAAGACAAGAAAAGATAGGGCTCTAAGGTGTTTTATATAGGCAATGAAAATCAAGCCCTTTGTTTTCTTTATAAGAAAATATATTTATGTATTTATTTTTAAGTTAGATCATATGTATGGACAGGAACATGTCAAAGGAAGCATTGTATTACTTAAGGTCCTAATATGGGAGGAGTAGACTGGTATGATAATATTCTTGAATGTGCTGGAAATGCCCATGGTGATCCAAAGGATTTCCTAACAACCATGGGAAGGAATTAGTTTCAGCCCTTTTTTGGTGGACCATTAATTTGTAAGGTTTAGTTTTTTGTTGTAAGACCGTCATATCAAAGAGGGATCTAACAGTAACTTCCATCTTAGAGTCATCAAAAAATGTCATTGGCCATAGGCCTGGGTTTGTTATTTGGCAGTCAGAAAAAGTAAATCTTAAATAGGAGGGGTCCTAGCATTGACCTCTGAGGTAAACATCTATCTATTTATTTCCCGGGATGGTCCGACTGGGAGACTGATTATTTTCAGCAAAGGCCCGGGGAGAAAAGCCCCAGTCTAAACTTACTTACAAATTATCACAATAAGTAATAGACATTATAAACAACATTTTCAAAAAAATGAGTGTTAACACATTTACAGGATAAAAATGTAAAAACAAAAATGTGTACATAGTATCAAATAGAACAAGACTTTAAACACTTGAATACAGACAAATATATGGTTGAATTTATATATGTGGAGGTACATAACATTAGGTAGGAAGTTAAGCAGGGAGAATCACTTAGGCAAACTAGTGCATAATTAGTAATACTTCCATGGTGGGAGCTGCAGCTAAAAATGTACTCTAGTTACTTTTCTTTTTTAACTATCTACTTTAAATATGTGGGTTTTATCTTTTAGTCAATTCCCAATACAACTTACCATGCACAGATCTACATTTAGATTTATTAGCTTATTAACAATACCAGAACTGGTAATGATATCATATGCCTTGGCTAGATCCAAGTAAGCTGTGTGGATTGCATAACTATCATCCGTAATATGTAGGACTTTCCAGAAAACATTTACTAGGTTGTAAAGACATGATCTACCCTTTTCAAAGGCAGACTGCTAATGATCAACGTGTATAAGATTTGTTATGTCCCAGTTTACATAGCAGATGTCATGCATTACATAACCTTACAAATTAGTCAGACTGTTACGTCTATATTTCCCTGGGTCTGCAGTACCCCCCCCCCCCCCCCCATGGAAAGGTCACAACAGCCATTCACCAGATATCTGGATCATACCTAATGGTTAAACTTATTTTAAACAGTTTCAGGAGAGATTCTGGACAAATGTGTTTGACATTGTTTATTGTGAAACCAGGTATGTTGTGTAGATCCACGGAAATACTGTGTACAGCTGAACATGGAGAGCAGGAGTGAGATAACACAGGTATGTCATGTCCATTTAAGAACTTAGGTAGAGTTGTAGGTAGAGTGCAGAGTAAGAAGGAAAGCAGTGCTCTAATTTACAGAGAAGAACAGTGTTTGTAGGGCCAGCTCTGACTATTGGACATGGAAGATATGAGATTCTATACCAAAGTTTAAGTTGTGAGAGAACTTTATTAATTATATTGTCTATGTGGGTTGTAAATGTGAGTGACTGGTGACATGTTATGCCTAAGTATTTGTAGTCAGACACAAAAATGATAGTGTTATTGTATGTGTCTTTAAACAAGATGAGTTGTAAGTTTGCTACATTGCTATTTTTTAGGTTACTACAGTCATTGTCAATGTGTATCTGCAGAAAGCTGTAAATGGAGCTAATTTGCCCAATGGTGGAAGACATTGCTCCCAGAGGCACAACTTCATCTAACCAAGCTTAACATTTCCTATGCTCTATAACACCAATATAATGGAATAGTACCATGTGAACAGGGACAACATGCAGGAATTGTAGACATGTGTGGCCTTGTCTGCAGCCCTGGGAGAGTCATGGAGTAACTATTCCTGTGGATACTAAAGTACGTGTGGTTTCACATCTATTACCCACAAGAACCTCTCAGTGACCTTCTGGGTACACAGTGGCACACAGTGGAGATATCTCAGGCTTATGCTTTGAGAATACTCCCTCTCTGTTACAGATTTCGCCATCAGTGCAGCAGCAGGTGGGCCACCACAAGCAGTGGGGGGTGGGTTACCTGCAGGCAAGGGGATGGCATCTCTTCTGTCTATGCTGAAAAATACAAGAGCATATCAGTGAACTTTGACAGGTGGAGGGAAGATGATCAGGACAATGCATGCAACCCAAATTCCCATACATGTGTCACTTACCCTTTTGCTCAGTAGGCAGTCAGGTGTTCACCCTCTGTTCATAAATTGACAGACTTACACAGTGAGATTACTTTGGAACACATGATGAGAGAACAATTATCATACTAGTACTTTGAAATGGATTTTCACCACATGCACACATATGAGCCCCTTACATAACCTCACCATAAAAATCAATCAGGGATCACAGACAGACTTGCATGTAGCAGGCCACATTTGTACAGAGCAGTGACAATCCATTTTTTATTACTACCTTCTCCACACATATAAGCCTTTAACATTATCCCATCATAAATGTTAATAACATATGATAGACATAAATGCAGGTAGTAGGAAAACATTTGCATAAGACACTGACATCACCTCCCAAAAATAAAAAGGTGTAAAATAGAAACAGTGCACTCAGGAACACAAGTGTGTGGATTAGGATTTATAAGCTCTGCATCTGCCCAGAAGAAATTAAAGCATATCTGCACCTTCTTCATCTCTTTCACAGTCATGTAAGATCTTGGATCATCACAACATCTCAGTTTTTGGTGTGTAACATGACATGTTTCGAGAAGGAGAACTATTTTTTATTACAAATTGGATGTCCCAGGCTGCATATGTCGTGACCTTCATATCTAAAATCAAGCTACTGGGCTCAAGCAGGAAACACAATATAGACTCTGAAGGTCTTTAGCATACTCTGTTCTCCTTAAATGACCTTTTGAAAGATGTTGAAATGGACATACAGCAACAAAAGATGACTGGAAAAGAGGCTGAAGTAGTTGCTATGAATTCCAAGATGGAGCACCAACACCAACATCAGAGTCTACTTAAACATCAGATGATCCTAAACCAGCACACTTTCCAACCTTATAAAATCCGCCACAGACATCAAGTTCTGGAACTTAGAATGGATGATCTGGAAAATAGATTGTGCTGCAACAACCAATAGCCTGACAGGCAAGAAAGAGACAATACCCTCTTATACAACAATAAAGAACTGGCAGTGCTACTTAACAAAGATAGCCAGATGGAAATTGAAAAAGCACAACCCAGCCACACAAATTCAGCTACAGATCATCCCAGACACTTTTTATAATAAAATTTGTAAACTATTGGAACAGAGAAGAGATTTTGAGAATAGCAAGGGAAGTGGGGTTAAAATGAACAACTGTGGGAAACCAGTCAGGTTTGCCCCAGATTACGGCAGTAACCTTTTCACTAAAAGGAAGGTGCTCATTCTGATGCTGCTGCTCTTTAAAGAAGCAGATTTTATAGTCCAATTAAGAATCCTGGCCCTACCGTGTCCCCAAAAACAGGCAGCATCTATCTTTCTGCAGACTAAAATAAGCAGAAACATTTCTGAATCAGAATACTGACAGCCCCAAACCTTCCACAATGAGAACCTTCCCTGCTCTGGATGATAAGCGGTAACTGCTGCAAACACCAAAAAAAAGCCTGGTGATCTCTGGGCAAAATGAAGAGGAAAAGCACAGCCAGCAAGCAGGGTATTATTACAGCAAGAAATTCATCTCCTCCATCAGAGGAACAACTGCAATCCAAGGGTTACATTTTCCCTCAACAGAGTACATTTTTGCCCTTGCTGGATTTACCAGAGGATGACTCAGAGAACAGCATGGATTTCTTTGGTCTGGACCTCACCACTATAGAAATCACACTGATTAAAAAAAAGAGCAAGAAAAGACAGCTCTGATGAAGGTGGTGGCTTCAGTTACTTCAGCTTCCAGTCCATTTCATCATGGGGTTTTACTTTAAACACAGCTGGTGGATGCCTAAAACTCCCACATCTGGGATGGCTAGCTGGAGTATTATTCTCCTCTCTTTAATTGCAGTTGGTATACATACATTTGCAGGTGATTTGTGTTATGACATATATATATAGGATGCAGGTCCATGTATGGTTCTGAGTTCTAAATGCGCTGTTGGGCAGGGAGGAACACGGTATGTTGCTAACTGCACTTATTGTATTGACTGACATTAGTGTTCATACTCAGCTAATTTAATGACCGGCAGGGTTTTCTTTCTTTTTTCTTTTTTTTTTTTTTTATTGTTGTAATACACTATGTAGCCAGTCAAAGTGGTTATCCTTGAATGTCAAAGGCCTAAATGTCACTACTAAAGCTGCCTGTATTCTACAAGACATAGTTTCTCTCAGGACAGATGTAGACCGAACCTAATGTGATCACACCCAAACAGCACCTTAAAATGTAGGATGGATGGTATGTGGGAGCCTTATCTAAACAGCCCTCTAAAGAGGTACTTATCTTAATTAGCAAATTACCTGTGATAGATCAAAATTGACTTGATGGATAATGAATAGATGGGTTGTACTCAAGATTCATGCTGTCTCCGGTGATCTGCTGCTTGAGAATTTCTATGGCCTAAATCCGGAGAGCTCACATTCTTTCACTTCCTTTCATGAAGTCTCATGCAATATGGGGTGCATTGATTGCTACTTATCATAGTAGACACTTTAATGTCATGTTGCAAGACAGTCTGAACAGAATCCCAAAACCTAGGTGTAGATTAAAAAGACATCTGAAAGTCATTCGGGCTTGGATTAGGAAATTCCATTTAGCTACTATTTGATGAACCACGCAACTGGGGATCTCAGACTTTACTTATTTTGCTCCAAAACTGTGATCCACTAGTAGGTTAGATGTGTTCTTGGTCATCCACATCTTGGTAGAGGGATCAAACTCTCCTTCAAAGGTTTCTGATCATTGTATGCTGATATTACGTTGGTTGAGTCTACCTCTTATCCCTAATCTGGGCAGGCCTAGAATTGATCCTTCACTTTTAAGGCATCCATTTGCAGCCCCTGCCCTAATACAATGGGGAAGTGCCTACTAGGGCATGATAGAGGCAGAGTCAGTTGGAGTACTGGCAAGGTGGGACACGTTCAAGGCAAGGCTGCTGATGTATGCAAATTACCTGAGTGGCAGAGAGTGGGAGCATCTGATGAGAGACCAATGATCTCTAGAGGACTGACTGGCAGTGGCTGTCAACAGATATAATAGAGTGTATTGCAAAGACAAAACTCTTTACGCTGAGATCTCCATTCTCAAAAAAAAAAAAAAATAGTAGATTCTTGTTGCAGCACTGTTTCTGGGAAAGGGTTAAAAAATCCTAAACAGGCCAAACAAATCTCCTCAAATTTCTGTCACATTGTCTGAGAGAATGCAGGCAACACCAAGCTATTCATGCTTTAAGAAACAAGATAAGTTAATGTATTCAGCCCATGCCATAAATGCAGTTATATATAATTTCTATAAAAGGTTATACCAGTAGCCACAGGTAAATGGTCAGAATTTCTTTGAGAATCCATTCCATGAGGTTACTTGGCCCTCAGTAAGTGAGGAGGTAAAAGAGATCTTAGATGCACGGATCACTGGATAAGACCCAGGATCAGATAGTTTATCATCTGAGACCAAAGGTTGAGAGCCAATTGTCCCTGGTGCATCTAGATCTATATTCTGCCAGACTAAACATGGGTGCACTTATATCAGGTGCTACTATCACCAATTTTCTAACTTTTTTGAAAGAAGAGAAAGACAAAACTGAACTGCAGAGCAATCATGCAATCTCCTGGATGCCAGTGGAGACAAAAGTACTGATGAAAGTACTTGCAATGAAGTTGAGCAAAGTTATGAAGAAGTTGGCTAACACTGCCCAAAAAGGTTTTATATTGGGGGTGCAGGTCATACTTGCTCTAATTAGGGTCTTTTTGAATACACAAAAACTCTGCTAGATTTGAGATATTCCTGTCATGACACTGTTTTTAGATTTTAAAAAGGCCTTTGACTCTGTGCGATCAGACTTTGAATGGAAAGCTTAACAGTGGTATGGCATACTGGATAGCTTTGTGACATGGTGCAAGTTGTTGTTACTAACAGTGTTTCTTCACCATTTCAGTTCTTCAAAGGAAGCAAGCAGAGATGTCCCTCATCCCCTTTCCTGTTTATCCTGGTGGTGAAAGTACTGGGCTTGTTAATTTGATAGCAGTATGGTTACTGGGGCATTAAAATTTGGGATAGTAGCAGTTTAACAATGGCTTAGTTTACTGATGACTGCAGTCTTTGATTAATACAGCCAGAAGTGCATCTTGAAGAAATACTTAGTGTACTTCATTCCTTGTCTGAATGCTCAGGTATCGGCATTAACCAAACCAGATCCATACTAGTTCCTATTAGCAATGGCTGAAGGGGTTTCTGGACACGATTAGTGGGATGGATTAAAGTTTGCCAGCACCCATACATACTTGGGAATGTATTTGTCCTCCTTTTTCCCTGACATTTTGCTGCAGAATTTAAGTGTTGGAGCATGCACATAGCAGACCTCAAGCATGTAAGAAGTTAAATCTTCCATTCCCAGGCAAAATAGCAGCTATCAAAGTCATTATTTTCCCAAATTCCTATTTGTAGTTGAGTATAGGCCAGTGATACAGGCTCACAACATTATGGCACAGGTACAAAACATAGTTATGCATTTTGTGCAGGATGGTAAGCATCCACGCATGGCTAGGAAAAAAATGTGAGACTTCTAAGGAATATGGTGGTCCAAGGCAGCAGAGGCAGTTCACTTAGTACAAGCCAGAATGAAACTTAAGACCACCATGGTGAATGACTGAAATGGCCCTAATTTTTATATTACTTACAACTACTAAGGTTCAGGATCACAGGACAATCTGGGACCCTCATGTTTGAAGGCAGAAGCTTGTCAGCTTGTTAGGAGGGGTAGGCCTTTTATCCTCTTAACTAAATTTGTGGGGCTTCACTTTAGACTTAAAGGGGAAAACTATAGGGGACTCCCCAATTTGGTGGAAAATTTGGCTTAAGGTATGGATAATTTTTTTGGATAGGTGGATATTTTTAGGCAGGTAGAAACATCACCTTACCCTTTCTAAATGTTCTGAGCAGACAAAAACTGACAGCCGCCCTGGTGGCAATAATTTCAACTGTTATATTCCAGTGATGGCATCCTTAAATAATTCAGTAACCTGAAGACTGTCACTGAATGAAACCCCACCTCCAATACAGCTAAGGCACATCTCATTTCCAAACTGTAGCAAGCCCTAGTCACTTATAGCACTACTGTTTTTGGTTTAGGGAACTGTAAATAGGTACTAATTGTAAACACCAAAATATGTATTAGAGACTTGTCCAGGTGGCTAAGTATGAAGGAATTTGGAGGGCCATATGCCCCCCCCCCCTGTTTATTAACATGAATGTACACATTTGCCATTCTTTTAGTTTGTATAAACATAGACACTTTATAATTATGGTTAAAAATTGAAATGGGTCTATATGAGGCTGTGACTGATGGGGCTTTAAACTTTTGGATAATACAGCCATCACAGCTTTCTTCTAAGATGCTGGTGCCTCCCCTCCTTTTAATTTAGTAGTGAACAAAATCTTCAAGATCTTCATCACTTTTTTCCCTCCTAACTTCCAAACTTGCACACGAATACCATCTGTTCCTCGAGACTTCCTGCATATTGATTATACATTACCATTTCACCCATCTCCTCCTATCTCATCTGTAAGTTTTTCATCCTCATAATCTGCTTATCATGTCATAATTATATCTTCCATAAATATCTGCATTTGTACTCATTCTTGGTTTCCACATTCCTCTGCTGTATACAAATGTTCATAAAATTTCTGAAATACATCTAATACCTCAATAAGATCACTTGTTGTTTTTCTTGTCATGAGCTCCCCATTTTTGGAAATAATCCTTTCTACTTTCTGTTGTCTAAGAGACTTAGCTAAACATTTTTGTGCTCTGGAATCATTAGCAAAAATAGGTGCTTAACAGCAATTTTTCTAAACTCATGCATATTATTCAAATATTCCCTTATTTTTTATTTAGCATTTTGTGGTTAATCCTCTTCTCGTTCTGTGAGATTTCCTGTATTCTGCAATACTTTAAAGATCTTCTAAATATTTCCTATTACTTCTTAACCATATATTTTCCTCATTTATTTCTACACTCTTTTTAGACTCCATTTTGTCTTATCTCACTCAGTGGCTATTGCTTCTGAAGAAACTTCTATCTTTTGTAATAATTTTTTAATAATTTCCACTATCAATTCCTTAAATTCCTCTCTTTTCAACATGTAGGCGGGGAAGGGCCAGTGTCTCATTTTACTTCATCATCCTACAGTTTTATCTTAGTTTTTATCAGTGCATGATCTGAAGTGGTCATTTTCCTTCATTACCTTGCAGTTTTATCTTAGTTTTTATCAGTGCATGATCTGAAGTGGTTATTGGATTTCAATTAAATGGACACGTTCCTGTGAAATTTAGTTTCTACCCAGTCTGGCCCTGTTATTGTACCTCGGGGGAATAATATGCAAATTCTGAGATCCTACTACTGAAATTATGCTTTCAATACCAACTATTTTCATAACTTTCTCCTGAAATTTTCCATATTTTGCTATATTTTCCATTCTAGGTCCCCTGATTCATCCTCACTGTTGCAAATCAAGTTCCTGTGTACATGTATAAGTAATATTCCCTGCTTAAAGCTGATTACATCTCCTAAAAGTTTCTTAAACTCCATACTGCCAGTGTAATCTTCCTCACTTGCCAATAACCCCTGACTTTCACAAATCTACCATTACTGCTTTTTCTATCACTATTGGAGACCTTCTTCCAATCAGTGTATTACTCCTTTTAATTTGTCCCTAATTTTCTGCTGAATATCTATTTTGAAATACTTTCTTTATGTGTCTCCTGCAGCATTGCTATTTGCACTGTGCATTTCTTAATGTAATTCAATGCTCTTTCCTTTTTCTCTATACCTATAAGGCCATTTACATTCCAAGATACTATGGGCAGAGCAGCCATTATGAATACAAGCTAGCTCCTACTTATTATATATATATATATATATATATATATATATATATATATATATATATATATATGACAGTTTTTTGAATGTGTATTAACAACATTTATCTTACATGAACATAGTAATATTTGGCAGGATCTTTTACACAGTTGTTACTTCTCATCTCCATTTCAACCTATGTAACCTATGTCACAAAACCCTAAAAAAAACTAAATGCATATTTCAGAACATTCCCACCCCCTATAATTTAGAACAAGCACAAAAATAAGTATGCACATTTTTAACAAATGACGTTTAATCCTGCAGCTAGAGACAATTGCCCCATATTGACAGCTACACCCACAGGTATAACCTAGTCTAAAATTAAGGTTACCAGTGTTAAAGCCCATATTGCATCCTATGTTCCCACTTACACCAATTTCTGTCTTTTCTTTTGTTCTCTCTGTTCCCCTACCAAATGTGAAAAACAGCTTGCATACCTTCAGAAAAAATATTTTTAAGCCCTAAAAAAGTGCACCAGCTATCTTTATATAAAACTAAACTATGCACTGATCTATTAAATGTATCAATGTATTAAAGCTGGTGGGAAGACTGGTATCTATTATCCCATCATTTCAAACTTTATTTTTCACTGACCTGCTTGTCATGTACCTTTAAAGCTTGCATTTCCCTAAGCAAAGAATGCTCAGAACTCTGATGACTAACTCTTTGCACTTGAAGACAGCTTGTGTCCATGTAAATGTAGTCAGCAAAGAAAAAAAAAACGGCATGTGCATGAAGGAATCTCTGTAAATTTCACTCAGAACAGAGCATTGAATTTCCCCAGCTAAGTTACTTCAGCTACAGACTTCTTGCCTGTTGCTAGGAGCATTTGCTAATGGAAAAAAAAAAAAAAAAGCAAATATCTTTGCAGATGCAAGAAGATTAACATTTTCATATCTTTCATCATCTTGTCTAACTTTTCAGGCTTGCTTGCTACTTAAAAAAAACTTTTTTAGCTTAAGAGAAGGGCATTAATGCCCCTTATAAAATTAAGCAAAATGATCATCTTATTTCTACATATAATATAATCTGTACACTCTTATACCACACCTCCACCTTAGTAGCCCTGATCACAGAATTATGTTAACTTAAATTTGCTTTTCTCCAGCCTTTCTTTGTTATAATGCAAAATCTATATTTCTTAAAAATAAAAAGTACTTGTTTACTTTAAGATTTTTAACACATACAACAATCACTGACTCCTGACTCCATACTATACAAAACTGCTTTACAATATAATATGCAGTTTATATCATGAAATGTTTTATACAAATAAATACAATTTTATACAAATACTAATAAGTACAACAATTATTTTACTAACGGTTACTTCTTTTTCCCTTTAGTGTTCTAAATATTTAGGACATAATATGGTGTATAAGCTTTACAGTCACCTTTATTTGCAAAGCTGTATTTCACCAATGTGAAACATTTGGAACATTAGAAAAGGTTTTACTGACAAAGTCTCTCTATGAACCTTACTGTCAGAAGAATGAGAAGCAGAGTCCCCTTCTGCTTGCTGGATCACATTTTGAGAGGGAAACTTTTTATTTCCTCCTTAGCCTGTTCTGTATAAAAATGTCTTTGATCCTCCATGAATAAATAATCTGAAGACAGCTGGATAAGGCAGCTTGAATCTCACACCTATCTCTCAATATTCCCTAATTGCTGAGATAAATGTGCTTTTCTTCTGCCTGGTTTACAGTGACTAATCATTTTTCACAAACACTCTGCTGTCTGTAATTTTCAATACTTTGCACTTCTGCCACAGTTTTGTCAGGATCAGCTCTTTCTGCTGGTATGATTGCATCTTTAATAATAGCCATATTTTTCTTAATTCCAGCCTCTGATTTTTACAACTTTATCACTTCATCTAAACAGTTATTTCAAGCCATTTGCTATTTAAATTGATATATTCCTTCAGTATTTCATTTATTTTAATCACCTCTGAGTATATTTGTTCTATTATTTCTACTAAATTACTGGAATCCATTTTTTGAACCAAAGCTGAAGCTTGAACTGCTTTTTGCTGAACAGCTGAAGAATCCTTCCCAGACCTTGTTTTCTGTTCACCATTTCTGGTTGATTTTCTTTCAGGTTTTCCAAATTTTTTCTGGCATCCAGGCACTATACTTACTAGCCAGTAACTGAATATTACCCCCCCTAAAAATAACAGGTTTAATGGCACTCCTTTTTCTCAATGTCTGTTCTACCATGGGAGTGCTAAAGTCAATCATTGATCAGTGTACAGCAATCATGAAAGTCCTACTAAAGCCAAATTTGAGGTATAAATACCATCTCAGGCCAAGGGCACCCACAGGACTTGGTTTTGCTATGTCCATAACCATAAAGGCCAATGTTCAGAGCTAACTTTGACTGGAGCCACCTACATAGAGCCAGAAGATATATCTACTGACTAACAAATTCACTTCCAATTTTGTCCCGTCTCCCCCCAACCATCACTAAGGACCAGGTCCTAAATGTACTCTCCAAGGCCAAGGACAGTGCATTGATGGTCCGTAATAACATCCCAGGATGCCTTCTAAATAGCATGAAGCATGAACTATCGGTAACACTACAGTCACTATTTAGCAATAACCTCCAGTAAGGCTTTGTGCCACACAAAGGGAGAACTGTAAAAGTCACCCCTGTGCATATGGGAGGGCCTTCTCTGGGCCCTGAAAACTACAGACCCATTAGTATGATTAGTCTCATATACAAAGCTATGGAAAGAGGTATTTTCAAAATGATTAATAATAACATTGGAAACCTCCAGTGACTGGATCAATCCCAGCATGGTTTTGATAAGGGAAGATCATGCATATTCAGACTGGTAGACATCATTGAAAAGGTCTCCAAGTCGATGGATGAGGGCATGCTTCCTCTCTTTACCTAGTCAGTGCTTTTGATACAATACCCCACCTGGACACTGTAAAGAAACTCATGGAATTAGGCATAAATCCCTATGTTGCATGCTGGATTGTCAGCTAGTTCTCAGATAGGACCCAGGATGAGATTATAGGCAAGAGGTTATTGACTAGCAGAATCCCTCAGGCTCAGTGCTGGGTCCTCTGCTTTTTGGCATCAGGGCCTCTGGTTGACCTAGCTTGCAGATGATTACAAACTGGGAACCCCCCAAGAAACAAATATCCTTCAGAACAAACTGATCCTATAGACATTGTTTCAAACTCAATGTCAAGAAATGCATAATAGTACCTATAGGGAAGTCAGCTACCACAAGAAGGTACCCCATTGATAACACATTACTAAGAATAGACCCAGTAGTAGGTTTGGGGATGTATGTAGACAGTAATCTGGCTTTCAACTAACATGTGTCTAACAGTAAGGAAATCAATCTATGTTGCTTAACTAATAATCAAGGATAATGCATCTGGGTTCAAGGAAGTCATCACTCCACTGCACTCAGCCCTCAGTCCCCCTTCAGTATTTACCTGACCAGGCACATGCAACAACTGGAACATCCACAGGAGTTCCTCACAAGAAGAATTCTCAGCATTAGCAAAATCTCCTGTGTGGATCACCTCAAAGCCCTATACCTATAATCTTTATCCTACATACTGTTGAGGGCTGTTCTTTGTCTGGCATACAAAGCATCCCAGGATTCTACTCTGATGGACCTCTTGCACATCCAGAAAACAAATAGCATCAAAATTACCCTATCCAGGAACTTGAACCTTTTGCTTGTGACATAAATAGGATCATGTTGGAGGAACAGGTGTGTGCCTCAGAGAACACCCCTTCTCTGGAAGAAACTTCCCATCCATGTGAAGCACAGTTCTTCCCTGACTCTATTCAAGCATAACCTGGACCACTGGATGAGAAATCAGAACTTCACCCCTGGTCTGTCACCTATGCTCTAATAGATAAAGCAACCTGTAAATAGTTGACCACTCTTGTCTTAGCTTGCACATACCTCTAAAAATAACCTCTAGGGCACTAAACTTGTTGGATATGTTTTGAGATGCATATCCAGGATTAAAATTTCCATTGTGATCATTAACTTAGTATATACCTATGAACCTATGAACAATGCACTAAAAAAGCTCCATTTTTGGCATATCACCCCTGAAAGAGACTCAATATTTCCACAAAAGAGGGCTGCTGGCAATGTAATGTTCCCAATGCAGATTATATCTACTTGCTTTATGACTGTCCAGCTGTTAAGATATTTTGGGAGAAAGTACATGAGGCTGCTACTAATGCATTCAAGAAACCACTGCCAGATCTGACAAATAAAAAGTTTTGTATTCTTTGTGCTTTAGATAGTAACATAGGCCTCATTAACTTAGAACATCAGTGTCTGCTTTCTTTAGCTTTCACTGTATCAGCCATAATGTTCAGGTACTGGAAGTTTGTTCCACTGAACTTAGATAGAGATATGAACTGCTTTGTTAACAGGAAATTATATTGCATGGAAAGGTTTAGACATTTCATCTGTTTCAATGGTTTCTGGAGTATTTTTCTGTTCATGTGTAAACTGAAGTCCAAAGCACAGTTATTAATATTAATCATTGTTTTGAGTATCTGGGTGGCCACGGTGGTGCAGTGGTTAGCATTGTCGCCTCACAGCAAGAGGTTCTCCAGATCGATCTTCGGCTGGGGTGCCTTCTGTGCGGAGTCTGCATGTCCTCCCTGTGGTCGCGTGGGTTTCCTCTGGGTACTCCGGTTTCCTCCCACATCCCAAAGACATGCAGTAGGTGGATTGGACACTCTAAATTGGCCCTAGTTGTGAGTGTGTGTGTGTGTGTACGTGTGTGTGTGTGTGTGTGTGTGTGTGTGTGTGTGTGTGTGTGTGTGTGTGTGTGTGTGTGTGTGTGTGTGTGCCTTCTGCGGAAGGTTGGGTGCCGGGCTGGCAACTTGACACTGTAAAACTCCACTGCCAATCATGAGCGGACAGGTTATCTGCTGTGGCGACCCCTAACCAGGAAAAGCCGAAAGAAGAAGAAGAAGATTGTTTTGAGTATCCACTCACAGTATTTTTAAGTTGACTTATGAATTAATGATATGAAATATTACCTATTTCTCTTTCATTTTTATTATTAATATGGTGCAAACTCTGTACATGCTGATAAGACATACTAAAGTTTATGCATTTTCAAACAGATTTATATATATATATATATATATATATATATATATATATATATATATATATATATATATATAGATATATAATAACAGACGCTTACAAAAATAACAGGGCAATGTTGCTTAACCTGTGCTTCCCACTGTCAGAGTCCTTCACGGTGGCAACATCACAGGTTGTCACATGTGTGCCTCCACTGCCCTCCCATCCTGGATATTCCCATGGCCATGATCAGAGCCTTGCTTAAATAACAACAGGTACCAGGTTCCTAAAAGCGCCATCATAAGGCTCTAGTAGGTGGTCTCACTATTGGCTGTGAAGAAGATACAGCATTACTTCTACCTTCTTCTTCATGTACTAGGCAGGTGCTGAAGACTTGGCACTAGCAGAAGTAAGTATTGTCCTTTGTCTATGCTTTGAAAATGTCAGAATTTTAATGAGATATAAGATGACAGTTAGAGAACCACACATACAATGTGATTTCTGAATTGTCGAGTAGCACAGCACATCACTGCGCAGTTGTGTGATGCACTCACATGCACAGGTCACCTGCAAGAGCCTATGGATATGATGTCTCTTACAAATACCTGGAGAATAAGCTGACAGCTTTGGCTGTCTTGGGTGACAGTGTTGCTTGATATTTTAGAGACATTTATGGCACATACAGTATGCTCATTTGCCTATACACTATGCATCTTGGTATAATGTAGTGGACTTTGAGAACTGAGAATGTGGCATCATTTTATATGTGTGTATTCATAGTCATTCTATGAGTTGAGATAAGTGTCTGGATGAAAGAATTATGTACATATATGCGGTAAAATGTAGCACTCCAGCAACTTAAAGGTGCTGACAAAACATTACGCATTTGTACTAAGAGCTGCACTGTGCTCAACTATGCCTTGTAACTGTAACTAGCATTAAGGAACATGTTAACTCAGTGTCATAGATTGCAAACTTTTCCACAATGTGTATCACACTATATGTTTACTTCAGGGGGCACATTAGCTTCACCTGTCTACCCTCTGTACAACCCTATGATTGTTTCATGATTTTTGTCCTGTGCCTGCCAATGGTCAGGCCTCCCCTTCACCAAACATTACATAGTCTAGGCATCAAGACAGCAAAGATGGCTATTTGAGCTCTTGATGAAGTCCTGACAATAATAACAGCGATTTTCCTTTTTATGGCCTATCCCCTCTCTGGTGGAGACATGTAGACTTACATCACTACAAGGGCTACCTATGACCCCCCCCCCCATACATGTGCAAACAGGGGCTATTGTCATCTACTTGGGCATCCACACCCACATCTTCTCTGCACTGGCTCAATCCTCATGATGGCTCTCTGCTCTCCAGATGAGACCCTATCATCAGAGCAGTGACATAAGCCAGGCAAGAACCACTGTACCTCCTTCCCAGCATGGACATATGCATCTTCCCTGCTTATACCATTAAACACCCAAAACTCTTTCCAAAGTCAGGTGACATGGGCTATAATTATAGTTTTATCTCTCTTTGCCACTAGTGCAAGCTTGTATAACCCTGTGATTGTAGCAGTGAGCTTGTCAGTGCACCATGGAAAGTCTACCCTTCTCCTATACCTATCCGTAGTACTTGGGTTCATAGGTTCATAGGTAAGTACTAGGCTATCTGCCCAAGGGCATTTATAAGCCTAGCCAGAATGTGTTGGCTTTCGCCATCCCCTTAGATTAGTTCCCTGTGCCTCTGTCCAGCAGAGCCATCAGTTCCCTGCGCCACTGTCCAGCAGAGCCATTAGTTCCCTGCGCTACTGTCCAGCAGAGCCAGTGCAGTGATCCCTGGGGTAAATTTTCTGTTTCCCATCCACCCGTCAAGGTTTCTCTTGAAGAGTGTTAGCGAGGGGCTCTGCCTGATGTATATTGGAATCCTGTTCCAAAGCATGGGGAGTCTCTGGGATAGGAATCTATCCCTCCAGCATGTCCTATTTATCATTGTGGTGAGGTTTATATCTCTAGAGCGTGTGGCTCTCTGGGATTTTCTTTTTTTTAGATGGAGCATGTCCATCAATTCTGGGTTGGACATGGCCTTGTATGTCAGGCAGAGATCACCTCTGAGTAAGCGGTATGCAACTGAGTACAGCTGGAGTTTCTTGAGTCGGGCTGCATAGAGCATCTGTTTGAGGCCAGTAATCCTCTTAGTGAGGTACTTTTGTGGCCTTTCCAGCTATTGCAGGTGTCTTGTAAGGTACATCCCAAATGGGACGTTGTATTCTATGAAGGGTCTAATGAGTGATGAGTAGAGAGGCACAATAACCTCTTTTGTTCTAGATGTGAACCCTTTTGAGATTAGGTGGGCCACATAGAAGGATTTTCTAACCACCTTGGCAATATGATTATCAAAGGAGAGATTACTATCTACTTGGGTCCCCAGATCCCTTATTACATTTTCTGTATTTAGGGGACTACCACCTATGTGGTAGTTCGCTGGTATTTTGTTTTTTTCCAAAGGGGATGACTATGCACTTTTTGGCATTTAGCTTGAGGCCACAATTTTGACACCAGGTATCCATCTCAGTGAGACCCATCTGAAGCCATTTTGGTGATTCTTTGTGATTTGGGTACAGTGGCCGTGGATTTTGGTGATTCTTGGTCTTGTGTTCACATTTTTTGACATTCAGACTCATCTGAAGGGTGTATGTATCAGCCGGAGAATCAGTTATGGCCCCTAGTTTGCAGTCATCTGCGAACTTGGTCAGCCATAGTCCTCCTATGCTTGCCTGTACCTCTGAGAAGTATATACAAACAGGAGGGGTCCTAGGACTGAGCCCTGGGGGACGCCACTTGTAACCGGTTTAGAGTCGGACATAGACTCTGCAACTCTCACCATGTGGGTTCTATCTATGAGCCAGTTGGCAACCCATCTCATGATGTAGGGGTTTATGTTCAAGCTGGTGAGCTTGTCTATAATACTAGAATGGGGAATGGTGTTGAAAGCCTTTGCGAGGTCTAGGTAGGCTGTGTGAACCTCATTTCCCTCGTCTAATGCCTTAGTAACCATCTCAAAGAAGTCCACCAGGTTTAGGAGGCATGATCTGCCCTTAACAAAGCCAAACTGGGTAGGGTTCAAGGTTTGGAGGTTCCCAATGTCCCTGTTAATGAGTTCCATGATGATGCATTCCATAGTCTTGCAGACCAGGCTAGTCAGGCTTACAGGGCGATAGTTCCCGGGGTCCGTTGTGGCTCCACCTTTGTGGAGCAGGATAACTGTTGCTGTGCGCCACTCTATGGGTACATAGTCTGTAGAGAGGCTGAGTTTGAACAGTGTGTTTAGGTGAGGGGTTAGTTCATTTTGGAGCTCTTGTAAGACACAGCCTGGGATCCCGTCCGGTCCCATTGAAGCTGTGTTTTTGGCTTTGGACAGGGCTGTTTTAACCTGTGCATCAGTGATTGATGGGGCCCTACATTCTTCTGGTATGCTTATGGGTCCTTTAGGGGGTGAGAGGGGGGGTGAAGTTTGCACTAAACCTGTCTGCCAGAATGTTTGCAATATCAGTCAGTTCAGTGTATTTTGTGCCATTCTGCACTAACTCAGAGCAGATCTGAGAGTTTCCACTTAGGTTATTGACATAGCTGAAGAACACTTTGTGGTTATCTTTGGAGTCATTGGCAATTTTTCTTTTGAAACTAGCCTTGGATGATTTAATGAGGGATCATAGTTTCTTGCTGATACTGATCAGGGATGTCTTTCCTTCTTGGGAATTTACTCTTTTCTGTACTAGTTTCCTCCTTCTGTTGTATAGCTTGTTTATGGCAGGGGTCCACCAGACTGGTTTCCTTTTCTTGGAGGAGTGAGTCTTGGTTTTACTTGGGATAGCATGATCCATGCATTCCTGCAGATGCTCATAGAGTGCCTTTGTAAAGGTTTCAGTAGCTTGGACAGCATTGTCCTTTAGCATGGGGGCTGTGAACCTTTCCACCTCAGTCTTAAGTAACGTGAAGTTTGCTTTTGAAAAGTTTTTCATGGTGGTTTCCTTGATTGGGGGTGGGGGCGGAATGTGGATATCCAGAGTGATTAGTCTATGGTCTGATCTAACCAGCGAGGGGTTGACCTCCGGTGTGGAATACCAGTTGCCCATGTTGGTGATGACCAGGTCCAATATGTTGTTCCCTCTGGTGGGGGTGTTGGCCAGTTGATCCAGGGCGTTCGAGTTTATAAATTCTAGGAAGGGTTGGGCAAGGGAGTTAGTGCTTGAGTAGTTCTCCCAGTTTATGTTTGGGTAATTGAAATCACCCAGTATTAAGGTATTTGGTAGGACCTTCATATTTCTCAGTGTCTCCAGAAATGTGGAATGGGGGTCCCGGGCCATGGTGGGTGATCTGTAGCAAGCTACAATTTGGATTGCAGTTTTGCCCATTGTTAGTTGCAAATAAATGATCTCTGATGCATTGTGCTGCACCACTAACCTGGAGGTGTAGGTATCCTTGATGAATATGGATACACCCCCGCCTTTTGTGTTTCGGTCCTGGTTCTGTGGCCGAAAGGTATGGTATGAGTTATAGCCTAATAGTGCTGGGGTGCTCTCAGGAGCCTTAAACCAGGTTTCTGTTACTGCACAGATGTCTATGTTCTCCATACTGAGGAGTGCCTCGAGTGCGTGCATTTTGAGGTTTAGACTTCTGGCGTTGAGTAGCATTACCCTCAGTTTTTGTTTACTTATGCTATTTATGGTGGTGGGTTAGTCTTTTAAGCTTGCCTAAAAAAGGCACTATGGGGGCACCAAGAGCCTTGGCCAGTATTTGAAAGCCTAAGGGTGACAGGTGCAAGCCATCTCTTGCGAAGCAACGTGGCCTGTTGAGCATGTCATCCCAGGTGGACAGATACTGGATCCCCTTTCAATGACACCAGAAACTTAGCCATTTGTTGAAATTGATCATTTTTTCTTTATACTGTGGCATCATTCTTGGTGAAGGCAGGATGCTACTCAGGGTCAGGGTCATACCGGCCTGGGCTACATGATCAGAGAGCTCTTCCATGTCTCTTTTCATGTAGTCCAGGGAGGTACATCTCAGGTCATTTACACCAACATGGGCAATGACAGAGTTATATTTGTACTTGTTCTGGAGTGACTTGAGTGCTTGTGTTATGTGGCGGATCCTGGCACCTGACAGGCAGTTAACTGTAACCTTCTCCTTGTCCAGCCTAGTTAGTGGGACATCAGTATGCCTGACTATAGAATCTCCTATTACTGGTGTGTTGGGTATGTTATTTTTGAATTATGGGCTGTGATTGCGTGGCACACTGATTATGTGAAGTATGTGTTTCATGGTTGGTGATGGGATGTGGAGGTTGCTTGGATGTCTGCTTTGGAGGTCTCTGTTGCTTTTGCAGATTTTTATTTAGAGCCTCCAAGTATGTTTTCATGTATTCATGTGTGTTATTTGCCGGTGTTGGTTTATTAGGTCTATGTGAGACTGGTGGTGTGTTGCAAGTATTACCCTTCTCCTCTTGACTGTCAATTCCAGTCTTGGGTTGAGAGAGCTTTGCCTCCAGTTTGGCTGTATAATTGCATCTCTCACATATATTAGTGTTTGGTGGTAGGAGGAGAGGGTTGTCTGCGTGCATGAGGCAGTTGTAACATTGCCTCAAAATGCCCAGATTCACCAGTTGGACTGGAGAGTACACAGGAAACTGCCCTTTGGACATGCCTTAATAGGTAGAGTAAGCTGTTTTCTGATTGGCTGGTGGGGACGAATAGAGAGCCTTGTCCTTCTGGACAGTACAGGGGAGGTCTAGTGCTAGGGTTAATTAGTGCTTGCTATGAGTTTTAAGCAAGTGCTTGACTGTGAAATGAATGGTTTGAGTGCTAAAGTTGAAGGTTTGTCTAGTTCCAAGGTAAAAATTGAAGAGTAGACTTTGTGGAGCCGAGAATAGTTTAACTCTAGCTAAATGGTGCTGCCCAGTGCACAAAACTGCACAAATGCGGTTTTTATAGTAGGGAAGTGAAAGAGATAGAAATTAGCCCAAAATGGCTGATAAACTACTAACTTCTGGGCTGAAACCACTCCTCCAGGGATAGATAGGCTGCTCAAAGCTCCCCTCTCTCACAGGTGAACAGAGAAACTTCCTTCTATCCAAGTAAGATATGGGCAACACAGAAACTTGTAACTCAGCCCTGGATTCAGCAATAACCTACTGGACTATACTAGTTCAGAAAGGCAGGCAACAAGTATATATTTTTTTTCAGAAAATAGAGAAGATACAATCAAAACAACACTTTAAATGCACAGAAAAGGTTATCGCACTTTAGTGTGTAGCCTACAACAGTTAAACAGATTATTTAAACACAAAAATGACTTAATTCAAGTGCAGGCAGCAAATAAGTACAATATGTAGCAATAACAAAGTTTTTAAATTACAGATTCGCTAAAACAAACTGGCGTTTTAGGCGGAATTAGTTACGACAGCAAGAAAAGCAGAAAAGTGATACTTAATCACTCCAAGGTCACTCTTTTGTCTCTCTGCTGCTGCTGTAGACTCTGCAGAACACCTGGAAGGCGCTTGCTGAGTGGAATACAAGCGTAAAAACTGCACAAATGAGGTTTTTATAGCAGGAATGTGAAAGAGATAGAAATTAGCCCATAATGGCCAATAAACTACTAACTTCTGGGTTGAAACCACTCCTCCAAGGACAGATAAGCTGCTCAGACTGAAGGCTGAAGCTGAGACTGAAGCCCTGTTGCAGACTTTCAAGACTCAAGGGTAATACCTGTTAGGGAGAGGGATGCTCACCAATTGCTTCTGCAGCAGGTGGGGCAGGCAATGTTGTGTGACATCAGTTTTGTGGCTCCCATATTCACACACTGCACCAGTGTTGTAGGTATGCCAAAGACATGACTGTTTATGTCAAGGTGAAGGCACAAAAGAGACACCCACGATGCTAGCGCACCACGGACTATCACTCTGTTGGACATGATGGAGCTTCTCTGGTCTGTAAGTAATGGGACAGAAGCTTCGCAATGTCGAACAGGGTGGTAGTTCATGGTGAGCTAACATGGGCTATCACTCTGTTGGACATGGTGGAGCTTCTGAGGTCTGTAAGTAATTTAACAGATCTGATGATAATTCCTCAAGGTGTGCACATCGGTTCTGAGATGGACATCCCCTATACGTCTGAGTGGGTGATACACATGGACAGCATCTATGTGTCTCACTGGGTGATTAAGTAGGTTGCTTTGACGTACAGCAGATGTCTGTGCACCAGTACAGCACATTCAGAGAATAGACTGACCACATTGTCTCAAGGTTTATTTGTTGTCAAAGGAACATTAGGTGTACAGTAGTATAATGGCAGCAGAAGTTAGTTTATGCACTATATCTGATGCATGAACACCAATGGCATGCATACTCTAAGGTCAAGCTTGTACTACATATAATCATATTCAGTTTGGTGTTTCTGTATTATGTATTAGCAAGACATAGTTTTGAAATGATGACATATCTAGAAATGACAGAACAGAACAAATTGTTGATGTTGGCACCAGTAAAGGAACTAGTATGGTGACAAAAACAACTTTATTTATTTATTTTTGCAGACTGGGTTAATCCCACTAGGAAATTTGGCCAGGTACCAGGGAATTCCCTTACTCTTTTTGAAGAGTGCTGTGGGATCTTTTACATCCACCTGAGCTACCATAAACTCAGTCAGATATGGCCTTGGTTTAACATCTCATCAGAAGGACAAAACTTATGCAGCAGTCATATTCATAGATCACTGCAGTGCTGTCTGCTCCATCTTGAGTAGCTATGGTTCTTCTCTACAATGTGCTCATATAAACATACCCATAGATGAATCCACTGCTGAACAGTCTGCCTGCTCACCATCCTCTATGCTTTGACTGTGAGCCCAAGCACTGCTGTCCCTGCAGCTGCAGCAGATGAGTACATTGTGTCAGATTCAGGTAGACTCACCGTAGGTCAACCTTGCATATTTGGCTGATGCTGTCACCTGTCATAGTTAGTTCCCAACATGCAAGCAGCACTCAGGATTAATCAGCAGATATACAGGAATATCATCCTGGCAAAATCTGCTTCTGTGCAGTCTGTTGAGGAGCTTACTGGTGTGTTGCTTGGCATTCAGATGGATTCTACCCAGCACTATTAACAGCTCCATGAGGACATAGCTTACAGAGATTATACAGTGATTGATTTTATGAAGGCTATGGTACCACACACCACTTCCACTGGCACCTCAGTATGGGCGCCGTTGAGTACCATCATCACTGCCCATATTGGCAGTGTTGTCTGAGGTAGGGGGTAGGATGTATACCCAGGATGATTATGTACAGGGTTCTTCATAAGGTGCACACTTAGCACAATAGTTAGGCAGTGTATGATGTTCAGTCAGTCATCAATGTGAATGGCAACAATAGCCAGTTTTTATTGACAGGACCCCACACCATTGGTTTCCATCCAAGTCAGGGTCTCACAGTAGTGCATCATCATTCCTGCTACAGGAGAAGCTAAGCCTTTCACCCAAATTCAGCAGAAGGGCACCAAATTATGGTCATGTAGTGATAGCCCATGCCTATCACATGAGGATATTCTTCCTGACAAGTGGTACATTGTTTTACCACAAAATTTCCATCTTGTCTTCCAGTAACATATCTCCCCACCCAGTTTATGTTGACAATCATGTTTCATTATGTCCCTGGACATCTGTGCACATAATGATGACTGTTACCCAATACACCCTCCATCTTGTAAAGCATATGTGGTGATGTCTGATGTACAGTGTGATCCAGCCATGCACTGTCCAAAACAGCCTTTCATTTGCACTGCATGCATCATGCTTGTTCTGTTTCACACTGTGCTGTTAGTGCATGCTTGCCATGGTGCCTAATTCTGAACTGCAATCACCAGTTTGCCTATACTGCTGCTGTATGTTGTGCCCATCACTATGTAGGACAAGGTGATCCTTCTCCTTCTTCCCCATGATGCACCTTGCTATTCTCATTGCTATTCTCAGCAGATATCAGATTTCTGTGTCTGTGGTATATGTGTCTGGGCTTACTGTAGCCATACCACATGGATGTTCCACTTGTTCTCACAGAATCATATTCTGAAGTATGGCACAGGCTATGACCAGCTTGTAAACTATGACAAGGATGCAGTTCAGTACCTCCTAGATACATCAAGGCAGCAAAAGTGTGCCTTCAGCAAAAGAAAATTACCCATTCTATGTCATTCATGTCTCTGGATGTGATGTGTTGCATTGGGGATTGGCAATACTTTCCAAATTGTTACTAACTGTCATAATCCAGGACTGAAGAGGGTATACACCATCAACTGCTAAACATGGTAAACATGTTTGGGGAGGTGTGCTAATATATGCAGTCTTAATAGCTGTATACATTTATTCTGCCTGTAGTACCGGCAATTACATCTTGATGGCTCTATACTGATATAAGTGATGTGTGCCATATGTGGGAATCATGGGAACTGCCTTGGTGCTGTGCACAAGCCTTGCTAAAGATCCTCTTTGCATTTCATACTGTCTGGAAGTTTGTGAATAGTAGCCTTCCCTTTTGATATACCCCTGCAAATCTGGACCAGGTGGGACCTTTATTGCCATGTGTGTTCAATCTATGGCACCCAACACCTCAGGGAAATGTGCAATGACATGGAGAACTTTCATTGTGGCAGGGGCGGCCCGTGCTATTGGACTGCCAGACTGCAGCCCCCTCAACTATAAAATAAAGAAAGATAAAGAAAGAAAAAGAAAAATTTAAAAAATCACGGACGTCACGCATGCGCATTAGTCCGGACTGCTGCTGAGACAGTCTGGAGCATGCACAGATTGTCTCAGCAGCAGTCCTGACTGGGAAACATGAAGAACAGAGCTCCCAGAAGTCTATGCAGTTTTGTGTGTGTGTGAAAATGCCCTAGGTGCAATATACTGGTGTGGTAGGGAATACCTCAGGCTTGAACCCTATACCTTGTATGCAGGTGTTAAAGACCTGAATTCCCTACCCACCATCATTTGTAAAAAAATTGCAGATTTTTGCCTCATATTTGATCTGATCTGTTCCTCATAATATCTGTGGTTTGTAAATATTGATTGCAATGCTTGATATTTGATGGTGCAGTGGTAGCATTGTTGCCTCACAGCTGCAGATTCTCAGGTTTGATTCTTGGCTGGGGTGCCTTCTTTGTGGGGGTCTGTATCTTCTCCCTGTGTTTGTGTGGGTTTGCTTTTGTGTCCTCCCATGTTACAAAGGTATATCTGCATTATTTCTTCCTGGGCCTCTGCTGAAAATTGTTTTTTTGTTCCAAGTCAGACTGTCCTGATTAACAAATGTTAAATAAAATTGACAGGCATTTGAATTTCAGACTTCAGGTTTCTGAATGTTGAATTCCTTACATATTTGGTGGTGCAGTGGCAGTATTGTTGCCTCACAGCTATAGGTTTTCTGGTTTGATACTTGGCTGGGGTGCCTTCTGTGTGGAGTCTGCATCTTTTCCCTGTGTTTGTGTGGATTTGCTCTGGTATCCTGCCATTTTACAAAGACATGTGTCTACAGTATTTCTCCCTGGGCCTCTGCTGAAAATTGTTTTTGTTCTGTCAGAAGTAAAATTGACAAGCATTTGAATTTCAGACTTCACATTCTTCAGAAAATACATAGTAAACAACTTTTTATTCTAGCAATAAATATATAGTAACACAACCTTTTATTATAGCAATTTTTTAAGTTTATAAGATGACTATTTGAAATTTCTCCTTATTTTTGGGACTGTAATACCCTGTTATTGGCTTTGTCCAGGTTTTTTGTGCTAAGGTTGACAGCTATGGCAAGAACTGAATTCACTGAATATGTTTGAGGGCTGTATTCCCTCATTACTGGGTTTGTCCAGGTGTTTTGTGCTAAGAGGTTGACAGCTATGGTGAGAACTGAATTCATTAAATGATAGCCATTTAAGTTTCAGTCTTCCTCTCTTTCACAAAGCAGCTGATTTGGCATAGTGGTATGTTGCTCTTGACTGTTTTGCACAGGGACCTTGGCAGTACAATGTACTGTGGTAACACAGCATTTTTCTTTCACAAAGCAGGTAATTTGGCATAGTGGTATGTTGTTCTGACTCTTTTGCACAGGGACCTTGGCAGTAAAATGTATGGTGGTAACACAGCATTTTATTCTAGCAGCTTTCCAAGATTATACAAGCAAGGTTTAATGTGTCCCTGGTTTTTGCCCTTTTGACCCACCCCAATAAATTTGGCTTTTTCCAGATTTCTTGTGCTGCAAAGTTGAGATGCAGTTGAGTATTGAGTAGATTTTACAAGGAGCTGAGAGCTGCAGGGGAAGAGAAGTTTACTGCGGATTATGCTAAGTCAGCTCACATTGCTAATAGCACAACAGGTTGTGTACTTGCGTTTGATGCAGAAGGTTGTTGGTTCTACTCCTGTAAAGGGTGAATGCTGCCGTACTGAAAGTTAAGATGCTATGAGCCTGTTATCAGTTTGCCATCTATTTCCTATTGCAATATTACTAGCTTATTTTTAATGTAATTTAGGCAATTTATTCCTCAGGGGCATCAGACACTTTATTTTTCGATGAAACCATGAAATATAAAGGTGATTGCTAGCAGCAACCTCTTCATTACAGATTTATTTAACGTGGAATTATTTAGATGACTTTTTTACTACTTTAGAGATTGTGCATATTTACTGATAATGGTGGACTGTAGAATTGTGCATATTTACTGATAATAGTGGACTGTAGAAGTTTGAGTAGACTTTTATGATGGACATGTTCAGAATTGGGCAGTTTTGTCATTGGTGCATGCATTTTGTTTCATTGTTTACTGGAAAAATGTTCAAAGCAATAGGAAAGTGTATCAAAGAGCACATGTATGTTTCATATGCAAGGGGCCTATGATTTGAAAACAGCCCATAATTAATCTTTATCTGCCACGGGTAAAATGTATTTTCTTTGAATGTGGGTTTCAATGTTGTTTCAATGAATGTGAGTTTCAGTGGCAGAGAAGTTTTAATGCCAAGTTTGTTTAGCAGATGTCTTAGTGTTTGTGCTGTAAAATGCAAAATAAAACTTTCAAAATGAAGTTCAAATCAGCATAGGAGTAAATCAGTATGCACATTAGTGTTTATGGTAAATGGAGTGATACAGCCAAGTAATGGATCATTGGAATGGCTGCAGGGGGAGGCTCCATTCGACCATGATTTTGTGAGGGGGAAGGGCGGCAAACTTAGGCAGCCCCAGCTGAACCATACCTCCCAACTGTCCAGATTTTCAAATAATGAATAGATTTTTTGCTTCTTATTTTTGGTTTGTTCCTCATAATTGTGGTTTTCTGGCAAATCATTTAGGAATTAAGTCACTAATGACACACTGAGTTTCAGACTTCATAACCTTCAGAAAAATGCATGCTAAAGTAAGACCTGTTCTATCAACTGTCTCAGTTTATACAAGAGCAATTTTTAGTACTGTTTATATGTTCCCCCAATATATTTGGCCTTGTCCTGATTTATTGCATTAACAGGTTGAGAGGTACATGCAAATAAATTGCTTTATAGAATTAGGCATAGCCAAACTTCTCAACTGTCCCTGATTTTGGCTCAAAATGTTGCTCTTCCCCTAATGATCCCTCCGCAAAATAGCAATTTTGGAAGAAAACATGGAGGGTTTATAATTAAGAAATAACTGTAATAATCCGTTAGATTACTTTTATTTCAGAAATGCATGTAGATTATTTTATTTTGTCAGCTGCTCAAGTTAGCGGTACTAATATTAAAGTGTCCCTTCCCAGCTGTATTGTGTTGCTATTTTATATTTTTACATCACATTTTTGGTCCATTTTTCATAAAATTGTGTTTTTTTGCCAAATTAGTGACAAATCATTAAATACTGAAGTTAGAAAATAACGATAGACATTTGAGTTTCAGATTTCATACCATTCAGAAAATTCATACTAATGCAAGACCTCTATTATCTTTCTAAGTTTATAAGAGCAATATTTTAAAACTTGTCCTTATTTTTGGGGCTTTGTCCCTTTTCTTTGTATGACTTTGTCCAGATTTCTTGCTCTGAGGTTGAGAGGTATGACAAATGTGTCAGGGCCATCACAAGTCAGCCAGAGACATTTCAAACTGTAACATACTTGTTGCACCCCACTCCCCCATGTAGTGACTCTGGATGTGTCGAAGCAAGGCAAGGAGTAGTTATGCAGTGTAAATGTGCAGAGTATCCCCCCCATCCAAGGTAGACACAAGTACTAGAGTGGCTTTTCATCTGTCCTTGATTTTTACAGACTGGTCTAGTTTCTGTCATATTTTTTGTACTGTTGATTTATGCTTATTACTCAAAGTGCCTGTTGTTCTGTGTTTAAGTAGCAATACTTTAATGACCATCAGGTAAGCTTGGCTGAGATTGCAAGATGCAAGTAAGCTTTATTAAGCATACTATTAAAGAATTGCCAACATTGAAAGCCTTTCTGTTGCCATGTAGAGAATACTTAACTAGATAATGTATAAGCCTTGGGTATTGAAATGCATATGCCAGTATTTGTAATAAAGAACAGGATTACATTATTTTAAGAGTCTCATTACACTTGGAGACTTCCAGTCATCTCTGCAGGCTTTACCCGTAAAAAGAATGCCAATCATGTAGTCCATAACCTGTACATTAATCCTTTTAAGCAATGTATCTTGAGCTTATTTCTTGTTTGCTTTTCATTTTTTACTTTGATCATGTTTTCCCCATGAAACAAGTAGATGTCAGGCAGCAGGTCTTTTTTTTTGGATAAGGACATTTTTACAAGTGGGGGCATCAGAGATTTCTACTTTCAGCATGTTACTTGGTACTTTAATAAAGCTGAATATAAATTATAATTAGAACTGCAGTGCAAGAAGTGGTTTGAGTTGAGTGCTGCTTGTTTTTCTTATACTTAATTTTGACTGGCATTCCATTAATGTATTTACAAAAAAGTAATTTATTTTTTCATGCCTCACAAACTTTTTGTTTCCATCTAGATATTAAGCTGTCATGCAGCCAATGCATTGAAATATTTTTATTCTTCTACACTTCATTTTGTCTTGATTGGACTCTCATAATGACGGTATGGCACCCAGGGCAGTATATTTAGTTTTTGTGGTTTTGAGCATAGCTCCTTCCCTTTATAGTTGGCCACACCCCTTCCCATTGACCCCACCCATTCAGCTGTCTCCTGCAGCCCCCCTTTGATTTGAAGTCACCAGCCGCCACTGCATTGTGGTGTCTGTTTCTTCAGCAGTCTTGAGATATGTTCATCCACATTCAGAAACACAACTTTGAATAACTTGATAAGTATTATTGAGGCTAATGTCTGTGATACTGATATAGCTAACATGCCCCAAGTTGGTCTCTGAAAGTCATCACTATCTAGGATATTGAGAGGCACACATTTTTATAAATTTTGCTTGTGTGCAATGCATGTCTACCAGGCCCCTTGCTATGTCCCAGTTGATCCAAAACAGATCAGCTATCCCCTTGTTGATCAAGTTGTAGTAGGTTATCTACTGCCTGTAGTGTTTTTGTTGCTGCCTTCTGTTATATCAAGGCTGGCAGTGCTAACTACAAGAAGCTGCTGCTGTCAAATTGCTGTTGTGACTCACAGCATTATTGCAGTGCACATATTTCCTGCATGCTCTGGTTTTGCTGAGTAATGCAGGCTGGTGCACAAGATTCTACAGATATGACAGTGAATTATGACATGTTTTGCTTGTATATATTTGCATACCATTAACATCTCATTTGTTATACACCTTCATTTGTCATTATGTGGCCATTTGTATACAGGTATGTTGCCTCTTGTCACACTGCTAGACAACATGTTTCTTTCCATCCTGTACATGGCAACATTTGCTGCACTTCATGAAACTTGACTATGAATTCCAGCCAAAGTCTCACTATGTTTTGCATTTTTAACAACACGTTGCAATATATTAGTCACTTCTATAAATGTGATAAAATGAGATACCTGCAATCGCAGAACCAAACCTGAATAATAATGCACACTTCTAGTTTAAAGCACAGCTTACTCTTCTGAGCTCAATGGATTAAATAAGATGCATGTTTGAAAATAAATCCCAACATAATGAAACATCCTACTTCTATAGAGAAAAGTAACATTTGAACTGGTACTACGAGAAACTTCCATATGGACTTTAGAATAAACATATAATTATGTTTTTATTTTTTTTTTCTGTGAGTCTTCCTGTTACTACTACAACTGAAGTTGAGCAACAGAGAATTCAAATATGTCAAACATCTCAAGACAGAGGAAAGTTGTCGAAAGGATGCAGACTACCTCTGTGCAGTTGACAGAAAAAAATAGTGTTATAATTTCTCAGATTCTCTGAAGGGCAATTGATATAGATGATGAATTTTTATTTTGTCAGTTTTAAAAAAAATGAAAAAATCCTGCTGCCAATCTATATTCTTGATTAGCTTTTCCTAGGCCTTTCTTTAACATGAAAATATTACTGACATGTTAAAGACATGCAGGAAATAGGGGACGTGGCCAAGGATGAACACAGCATATTTCTGTAGCTCCACAAAGACAATATCGTAAACAGGGACATTTGCTATCAAAACTTGTCTAATGGAATTTATTTCTTCATAAAATCATTTGGAATATCATTTTCTACAATAATATCCAAAAAAGAAAAAGAACTTGACTGATTTTCCTGTCAGAAATCTTCTTGGAAGTTTCTCACTCATCTCAACTCCTCAGAATGAGCTACAGTAGAGCTAACAACCAGGATTCTACCCTTAAGAAAGAACTTCAGCCATTACTACTAAACATGCAGGAACTGACACTAAAATAAATAGAATTAATTCTAAAATAGACAACTTCAAAGAAAAAACTACCAAACAAATGGATATATTACATGAAGACTTACAACAGCAAAAAGCACAGATTTCAGGTATAGAGGATGCTCTTAATGACATGGGCAGTAGAATTAAAGAAGGAGAAATGAACATTGAATTTCTACTCAAACAAAACACTCATCTCCAGTCTAAATTGGATGATTTGGAAAACAGATCTCGACGTAATAACATAAGGATCTTTGGACTTCCAGAAGGCATAGAAGGTAATAACATAACTTTTTAAACACTTGGCTACCAAAAACTCTAGATCTATCTGAGGCATTTTCATTTGGTATAGAGAGAGCCCATAGATCTCTATCTTCCTCTGCCACTAACAAGAACATTCCTAGATCAGTTATAGTAAAATTTTTATCTTCATTTGATAAAGAGATGGTGTTAAAATCAGCATAGGCAAAAGCACCTTTAAAAGTTAATGATGCAGTAATGCACTTTGATAATGATTATTCCACTCTGGTGATATCTAAAAGGAAAACCTTCTTGCCACTGATAAGAGAACTAAAAAAGGCACAACTGAAAACACATCTTTTTTTCCCTGCCTGACTAAAAATCTTCTTACCTGATAGTCCTAAAATATTTGAGGATTTGGACACTGCTTTGGCTTATATTAAAAAACATAAAATGTTGGACAAGATAGAAGAAATGGAATGGCAAGTCCTTCGTTGAAAAGACTGGCATCAGGCACAACTTGGAAGACAACAGACAAGCAAAAGAGACTACAAAATAAATGAATGACTTGCTTTACAGCATTCTGATTATTTTATGTAAACTTGCTTGTTCCCTCAGGTAATCCACAAACAACATAAAATCACGACAAAGCTTCTAAAGTCCTTAAAATAGGCAACTTTTTACACTAACAAATTTTCTTCCCAAGGAACAAGTAACCAGATACAATTTTTATTTGTTGCTTTTTTAATCTCTCTTTGAGAGGTCAAAGGTTAGTAACAAGTTATATTCATTTAATTTTACTAAAAAATATTTCTCCCCTTTTTTATTATTTCTTTTTTTAATCTATTCAAAATATTGCTTTGTTTAGTACTATTTAGTTATAATTGCTTAACATTATAAAACTGAGACAGTTTAAACTCATTACAACAACTAACATGCTATGAAGTATAAACAGCTGATTAAACAAAATAAATATAAATGCAGTATTTTATGCTTAGATACATTAGCAGATGACTGATTAATATATGCACCACTGTATTGCTTGATATAGTAATAGATGAATGATATAGCACAAGCATGCATTTTTTTTTTTTTTTTTTGGGAAACAGTTATACCCTTACAGTTTTGGTGTGTATGTGCTTATAACATTGTGTAGCTTAGGAAATGCTATAGGGTTCATGTATGTTGTAAATAGAGTTATAGTGTTTTCTATGGCCTGATATTACTGAGGCTTTGATTCCCAAGGTTTGTGGAACACCTCGAGCTGTCTCTACAGCACTCAGAGCCTTATTACACTCAAAATGTATTATTTTCACTTACTTTCATCAAATTTCTCACTGGAATCCCTCAGGAGGCAACTTCAGACACTGGCAACCTCGAGAAAAGCGCTTGCGAGCTGTTTTCTAAACCTTCATGTTCTAACTATATGGCCAAACTGGAGGCTGAGCTCTCTCAACTTAGGACTGGCAAGACCAGACAGGAGGAGAAGGTTACCACACACACTATAGACCCAGTCTCACATAGTACCATCACAACCTCAAATCATACACATAAACACACAAAGACATACTCGGAGGCTCTGATCAGAAATCTACCAAAACAGCAGAGGCCACCAAAGCAGACACCCAAACAACCACCACCTCAGAACACAACACCTGCAACACATAGACCTCACAGTCAGAGTGTCAAACAGTCACAGCCCTTAAGGCCAAACACAATGCCAGACACATTAGTCATTGGTGACTCCATAGTCAGACACACTGACGTCCCGCTCACCAGACTGAGTAAGGAGAGAGTTACAGTAAGCTGCCTGTCGGGCGCTAGAATCCGCCACATAACGCAAGCACTCAGGTCTCTCAACAGCAGGTACAAATACAACTCAGTCATTGTCCACGCTGGTGTAAACGACCTGAGACGTACCTCCTTGGACTACATGAAAAGAGACATTGAGGAGCTCTCTGATTATGTAGCCCAGGCAGGTATGACCCTGACCTTGAGCAGTATCCTACCTTCACCAAGAATGATGCCACAATACAGAGATAAGATGATCAGCTTTAACAATTGGCTTAAACTCTGGTGTCATTCAAAGGGGATCCAATGTCTGTCTGCCTGGGATGACATGCTGGACAAGCCACGCTGCTTCGCAAGGGCGGCTTGCACATGTCACCCTGGGATTCCAGATATTGGCAAAGGCTCTGCCACCCCCATAGTGCCTTTTAGGCAAGGCTCAAATTCTAAACCTACCACCCTAGAACACAAAAAGGAAAAACTAAGGGTAATGCTGCTCAATGCCAGAAGTCTAAATCTCAAAATGCACGCACTCGAGGCCCTTCTCAGTATGGAGAACATCGATGTCTGTGCTGTGACAGAAACCTGGTTCAAGGCTCCTGAGAGCACCCCAGCACTAACAGGTTTTACCTCATATCATGCATTCTGGCCCCAAAATCCGGACAATACCAAGAAAGGAGGGGGGGTATCCATATTCATCAAGGACACCCACACCTCAAGACTGGTGGCAACGCACGATGCATCGGAGACCATCCAGGTGCAATTAACCATAGGCAAGACTGCTCTGCAAATTGTAGCATGTTACAGGCCACCCTCACAAACTCAGGAACCTCACATGGCTTTCCTGAAAACACTGGAGGGGATAAATGTATCTCCAAACACCATCATGCTAGGTGACTTCAATTACCCTAATATAGACTGGGAACACTACTCAAGCCCAAACACCCTAGCCCAAAAGTTCCTGGAATTCATAAACTCAAATGCCATGGAACAACTAGTCACCATCCCCACAAGAGGAGAAAACATACTTGATCTCATCATCACGAACATGGGAGCACAATGTTCAACACCGGAAGTATACCCCTCACTGGTGAGATCAGATCACAAACTACTCTTGCTGGAGGTCCTCATCCCACCCCCCACCTGAAATAAAAAAGACCACAGTAAAAAACTTCTCGAAGCCGACTTCACACTTCTAAAGATTAGTGTGGTCTCCTTTAAGGCCCCGAGCAGTGGAAAACAGTACTCAAGCCGCTGAATCACTTACAAATGCCTTCTACCAGCACCTGCAGGACTGCATGGATAAGGCAATCCCAAGCAAAACAAAGACTCTTTGTACCAAGGGCAAGCGTCCAGTCTGGTGGACCCCAGCCATAAACAAACTCTACAACAAAAGGAGGAAGCTACTACAAGATAGAGCAAAATCCTTAAAAGGTAAGACACCTTTGATCACTATAAGTAAAAAACTAAGAGCTCTCATAAAATCATCCAAAGCAAATTTTGAGAGAAAAATAGCTAAAGACTCAAAAAATAATCATAAGGCCTTCTTTAGCTATGTTAGAAACCTGGGAGGAAACTCCCAGATATGCTCAGAACTAGTTCAAAATGATGTGAAGATTACTGATCCTACAGACATTGCCAACATACTGGCTGACAGGTTCAGTGCAAACTTCTCCCCCCCTCCCCCCAAAAGGAGAGATATCTATACCAAATGGTTGCAGCCCCCAAACATCTCAAACGCCCAAGTGAGAACTGCTCTCTCCAAAGCAAAAAACACAGCATCCATGGGACCTGATGGTGTCCCAGGCTGTGTGCTCCACGAACTCAACGAGGAATTAAACCCACAGCTAGGACATCTGTTTAATCATAGTCTCACCTCTGGATACGCACTCCAGGAGTGGCGCACTGCGACTGTGGTCCCACTTCACAAAGGCGGTGCCTCCACAGACCCTGGAAATTACCGCCCATTAGCTTGACAAGCCTTATCTGCAAAGCTATGGAGAGGATCATAATGGACCTCATAAATAAAGACATAGGGAATTTGCAGACTTTGGATCCAACCCAGTTTGGCTTTGTCAAAGGCAGATCATGCCTTTTAAACTTGGATGACTTTTTTGAAACAGTCACCAAAGCCATTGATGAGGGAAAGGCAGTCCATACAGCCTACCTCGATCTGGCGAAGGCCTTCGATACAATACCCCACTCGGGTATCATTGAAAAACTCATCAGCTTAAATGTTAACCCATACATCACAAGATGGGTTGCAAACTGGCTGAGTGACAGAACCCACAGGGTCAGAGTTGCTGGCGCCATGTCAGACTCAAAGCCTGTCACAAGTGGTGTCCCACAGGGCTCAGTCCTGGGCCCACTCTTGTTTGGCATCTACTTTTCCGAAGTACAAGCAAACACAGGAGGGTTATGGCTGACAAAGTTTGCAGATGACTGCAAACTGGGCCGAAGTCGAAAACACATCTGACACAGATATCCTTCAGAAGGGTCTCACAGAAACGGATGACTGGTGCCAGAGCCATGGCCTAAAGTTAAATGCCAAAAAATGCATAGTCATACCCTTCGGGAAAAACAAGGTTACCCCTAGATACCATATAGGTGGTAATCCTCTGAGCACAGAAGAAGTTATCAGGGACCTGGGGACCCAGGTTGACAGTAGCCTGTCATTCGAAACCCATGTAGCTAAAGTAGTTAGGAAGACCTTCTACATTGCCCACCTTATCATGAAGGGATTCACATCTAGATCAAGGGAGGTCATAGTCTCCTATACTCATCACTCATCAGACCAATGATTGAGTACAATGCCCCATTCGGAATGTATCTGACCCGACACTTGCAGCAGCTGGAGAGGCCACAAAAGTTCCTCACCAAAAGGATAAAGGGTCTCAAAAATCTGTCCTATGCTGCCCGACTGAAAGAACTCCAGCTCTATTCAGTCGCCACCGCTTGCTCAGAGGTGACCTTTGCCTGACATACAAGGCCATGTCAAACCCAGATTTGATGAATATGCTTCACCTCAAAAAATCTAGATCCGTCAGAGCCACAAGGGCAGGAGACTTAAACCTCGACACGGCTATTAATAGGACATGCTGGAGGGATAGATTCATCACCCAAAGACTCCCTATGCTGTGGAACAAAATCCCGGTATATGTGAGGCAGAGCACCTCGCTGGCCTTGTTCAAGAGAAATCTCGACCAATGGATGGGAGATCGCAGATATACTCCAGGGATTACCTCAGTGTCACTGCTAGACAGAGGCACAGCAAAATAATGGGTATAGTTCCCCATACAAAAGGGGTGGCGTAAGCCACAAAACTATGGGCTAGGCTTATAAATGCCTTTGGGCAGATAGCCTAGTATGAACCTATGAACCTATGAACTGTTCATCTGAGTTGTAGAAAGCAGCCACCATGAACTTTGACCTCTGATTTCACTCACACATGATGTAATGCTGCGAAGTAAGCCAGTTCCAAGAAGCAGAACAGTCGCAAATGTGGAAATATGATGAGAACAGACTTTTTAACACAAAAAATGTGAGTCTTTATCATTATAATAACACTTTATTGATGTAATTTATGTTTAGTAAAGCTACAGCACATTTTAAAGGATTATCTTACTGTCTAACCCATTTACTGAAGTTTTGTAATGTGTACCAGCTGAATTCAGTAGTATATTAGTTAGAATGTTCTTAAAGGTGCTTTACACAAAAAGCAGTACTGCAATTGTTGTTTCAATGCACATACTACAGCATGCTTTTGCTACCACACAATGTATGATAATCTTATATTTTGAACTTTTGTAATTCAGAACTAGAGTTATTTGATACTTTTTTAAAGCTAGTATGTAATATATACCATATATGAAGCCATTGCATACTGTTTTCTATATGATGTCATGACTTCCCTTTGATTAATGCAATGTTTCTTACTATTTTGTTTTTGCTTTGGTAATCAATTATCCTATAATAGCTTCATGAACAAGCAGATAATACATTTATGTATATGTCTATGGCTGTATATGTTTAAATCATTTACATTACTACCTTCATAACAACTGTAATGAATAATTTGATCTGAGTAATATATGGTGTCACAGAAACATTAGTTAACAGATATTTCTAAGCTCAGGGAAGCTATGTTTACACAAAGCACCTATATTTATTATTATATATTTTTTTCTTCTTTTCTCATTCCCCTTCCAAGTTGCATTGCAGTTATTACTAGGTTTTTATATAAAACAGTTATATATAATAGATGCTCATGTATCTGGTTAAAAATGTTTAATTCTGCTTAATAATAGGTCAGATTGGTTTTGCTCATACACATGATTTGAGCTATTTACTTTCTTAAGAATTGGATCTCCTGTTATATCCCAATTCCTTTAAAATGTTTCAAAATGTATAATTTACTTAGTAATGTTCCTATTGTTAATAAGCTATTCTAGTTATTTGAATTTATATAGTCTATATAAACTGTATTAGTTAAAGTCTCTATTTCTAATATCTATATATGTTCATACAAACAAGTCAATGAAAAGTTTCAATGATCTATCATTCTGATATATACAATGTTACTGTTAGCTTAAACTCTTCTTTCTAGTTCTAATGATATGATATCAAGAAGTTGTTAATGAAAACTTGACACATACTAAGAAATAAGTGTATATATTGTATAATTTCTTTTATAATACATAGTAATACAGATGAGTTTAACTTTGGTTTTGAAAGCTTTAATATATATATATATATATATATATATATATATATATATATATATATATATACTATATATATGTATATATATATATATATATATATATATATATATATATATATATATGACATTAGGTGGTAGCTAGAGTTCTGCTGTTATAGTTAGAGAGGTAACTCGAGTAGTTGTAACTACTCAAATTCGGAGTTTATAACTCCAGGCTGGGTGCGAAGTTCAATCCTAACACTATTTTATTTGATTATTGTTGCAGTATGATTACAGTTCTGACATCCACATCATATCTCATAATCACATTTTTATTTCTAATAAAAATTGAAGTCCCACATATTCTTACAGATACTTCATAAGTCAAAGCCTTGATTAATTTAACATCTATAGGAGGGAATAGCTTATTAATCTGTATAAAAAAATGATAAACTAAACATATTTTGCCTTATGCTATATATGTCAAATGGCAACCTTGAGAGGGATCTCCCTAAACATTAAAGGGTTAAATAACCCATGTAAGAGGAGAAGTTTAATCAGATATCTTAACTTGCATAGATCTAACCTAATATTTCTTCAAGAAACTCATCTTCTTAAAAAAGACATAGATACACTAGAAACCAACAAGTACATTACTTTAGTCAGCTCGGAACATGCACAGAACAAAAGGGGGTAATTATTCTGTGGAACAATCCTTACCTATTCCCAAAATTATTAAGACATACAAGGATGACAAGAGAATGTTTTGCATGGTTACAGTACAGATTAATAGAAAGATTTTTACATTTATCAACATATATTGGATACCAGGCATAGGTATTACCACAGTGAAACAGCATTTCAATCAAATAATACTCCACTCTAAAGGAGACATCATATTAGCAGGTGATTTCAATTGTACTCTATGTGATAATGATACTATTACCCGTGGGAAGAGGAAAATTACAGCTAGCACAAAACATCTAAAAGACTTTATTAACTTATATTATTTGAATGACATTAATAATCAAGATGACACTAAGTCACTACCATATACTTTTTTTTTCCAACAGACACAAGTCTTACTCTAGAATTGATAAAGTTCTGATCTCTAATCAACTTGTAAAAGATTTATCTAAATCTATGGTGATTTCCTGCCCAATATTGGACCATAATTCTATCACTTTTGAACTTATGGTAAATATAACGCACAATACCCAGATCAGAAGAATTCCTGCCTACTTAACTCAACTAAAAGACTTCAAAGAATTTATAAATAAGGAGACACAAAACTTCCTAGAAATAAACACTACACTAGATATTTCGATTTTATATATATATATATATATATATATATATATATATATATATATATATATATGGGTTGCTCTGAAATTATATCTATATGGGCAAAGTATAAGATGGTATAATAACAAAAGGAAAACATGGGACAAACATCTTCTAGACATACAGAATAAGCTAGACACTTTTAAGCTCAATAGTAAGGGTGATATCACAAATCCAAATATTATAGAAGAAATAAATAAGTTAAATGAGAAGTACAAAGAAATTTTAAATCACAAAATCAAAATAACCCTAGAGAAATATAAATTTCTAACATATTCAATAAATCCCAAATATTTAAATAAACTTAAAAATAAAACAAAAAGACTTAACAAACAAAATCATATCAAAGAGATTTTTTCCTTGGGGGAAAAAGGTTTCTAATTTATCAGAAATTCTAGATGAGTTTAAAGATTACGTTCATAAAATAAACAATGACAGAGTTAATATGGACCCAAAAGATAAAATAAAGAAATTCATTACCACATACATGGACAAAAATCTTAGTAAACAACAGATTGAATCATTGGATAACAACATCTCATATACAGACATTGTCACTCAAATAGACAAACTCAAGTTAAACAAAGCACCAGGTAATGTTGGTATAATTCCTGACATTTACAAAATATTCTCTAAAAAATGTCCACACATTAATACATAATGTTTTCCTGGCAGCTCAGACTGAATTTACTATCACCCCATCTTGGAAATACACTTTTATCTCACCAGTTCTGAAATCCAATAAAGACCCTACAAGATTCTCATCATATAGGCCCATCTCACTGCTCAATGTTGACTACAAGATGTTTATGAACATATTTGCTGACAGATTAAAGACAATTCTTCCAAACATTATTGACATAGATCAAATAGGCTTTAATATAAATAGAAATACTTTTGGCAACATAAGAACTTTAACTTTAATAGATTATGCAACTAAAAATAAGAAGGATCTGACACTAATTTGCCTTGACATAAACGCAGCCTTTGACTCTGTGAGCTGGGACTACTTGTTTATCTATTTTTTCCCTTAAAAAATGTTTTATTTTCAATTAAAATAACATTTACATAATATTTTTAAATATCACTTTAAACAACAATATACAATATTTAAAATAACCTGACTTTCAATTATATACACTGTATGTTATTAAATATAGAATTAACAGATCAGTTATCAGAGATACAATATTGATTATTGTAGAGTGTCCAACAAAGATATAACTTTCTTCCAAGGATTATTTACCAATGGCCTGGGATAGATTTGTAGTTCTTTAATTTTTATTTCCATCGATGCAGTTGTCTTCAGTAAAGTGTAGAATTCTTCCAAGGTCAGGGGTGTATTTGAATTCCACCTTCTGGTTACACAGTTCCTGGATATAGCAAGTATTGTCCATAACAAATCCATATTTGTCTTATTCAGATAAGGACCTTCATTTACATTTAGTATAATCAATGCTTTAGTTACGGTAAAGGATTCATTAAATAAAGCTTGAAAAAAATTATTGATTCTATTCCAGTATGATTTAATTTTATTACATTCATAAAAAATATAAATCCAGTCTGCTTTATTTGACTTTTCACATCTCCAGCAAAAGCCATTTGTAGTAGTACCAATCTTTTTAATTCTATCTGGTGTTAAAAATGCTCTATGTAAGTATTTCCATTTAAATATTTCCAGTACTGTGTATTAGAGGTGTAATTAACTGATAGTAAGATGTTAGTTTTAATTTCTTCTGTTAACTGCAATGACTGACCTTTTGTTAAGAATTGCCAGTACGATGGTTTGGGAATTGTTTTATATGTTATTAACTCTTTATATAGATTTAAAATGGTATTTTTCTTTTCACAACTATTATATATAAATTCATACAGAAAACGTATTAGATTTGGAATATCTTTAAATGAGGAATTATTAATTAATCTGCATAAATCTTGAGTGTACATTAGAATGCTTTGTAAGGTTAACCAGTCCTGTGTTGGAATATTGTAAGCAGTTTTTATCATATGTATATCTAAAACATTTAATTTATTTACACATTGAAACCAGCATAAGAATCCATTTTGTTCCCAGGAGGTTACTGTTTCCCTATATATTTTGTGAGGAAAGTTCTTAGTGATGGTAAATGGCATTAAAAGGTCAAACCAAAGTTTTAGATCAATTTTTGCATTGATAAGTTTCCTAAAGGAATTGATGTAATGATTAATCAGTGTTGTTTTAGAAGGTTTTATTATATTATATTGTATACTTATGCATAGTATATACCAGGGTTTGTTTGATTTATCTACTATTAATTTTTTTTAACAGATTAAATTAATTTGTTAATATAGCCGTTAATTCTTTCCTTTCTTTTGGCAAAATAATTTGGGTTTATCCAGTCTATTGTAGTTTTAAACACAGATGCTTTTATATATGTTTCTATTTCTGGGAAGTTCAATTCTCCTTGTTCCCAGGGTCTAATGTGATGAGTTAGAGCTACTGTATTCTTTTTATTAAACATGAGGTTATTTATTTAAGAATGCATCTTTCAGGAATTAACTGTATTGCTAATGCTATATATAGTATTTTTGGCAATAAGACCATTTTTATTAATTGCAATCTGTCTTCAAAAGTTAATATAATTTTGTTCCACTTTTATATATATATATATATATATATATATATATTATTGTTTCACTAATGTTTTTATAATTTATTAATATTGTTCCGTTTATATTTTTGCATAACACTATTCCTAAATAATTTAGCATAAGTTCTTGTTTTCCTATGATGGATTTATCTGTAACTTGTAGTTCTTTTTTTCTTATTTAAAAATAGACATTTTGATTTTGATCTGGTCCTCTTCTCTTCAATATTTTTATTAACGACTTCCACAAATCAATCCCATACTCTAGCATCATCCAATATGCAGATGATTCAACTATCATCTGTTCTGCCTCTTCTATCACTACACTACAAAAACTTACTCAAGATGCCTTCTCTTCCACAGAGCAATGGACGCTAAGTAATCATCTATCCCTCAATGCTACCAAGACCAAACTAATGTTATTTACTCCTTCTAGAGTCACTCCTCCCAACCTGAATACATTCTTAATTACTAGTCAAAACAACTCACCTCTTGAAATAGTGTCAGAGACCAAACTACTTGGGGTCCAAATCGACAACCAACTCAAATTTAATTCTCACCTGCAAATAAACATCAAAAAAATACATCAAAAACTTGGCATGCTTTATAGACAGAATGCCTACCTCACATCTGCCACTACAATCACTCTCTCTACTTCCTTCCTTATCCCCTCCCTACTCTATGGTGCCCCACTACTAACTAATATTCAGTCCTTTTTAAAAAAAAGCTTACCTCCTGCTATAATAAAATTGCAAAATTCGCCACCAGCCATAACTCCTCCACTCACCACTGTTTATCCCTCCATAAACTAAAATGGCTAGAACTTCCCAACCAACTATCTTACACTCAACTAACCCTAGCCCATAAGCTTATTCAGAACCCCTCCCTCTGTCCCTCCCTTTCCTCTGCCTTTAAAATGCACCTACCTAACAGAGCTCTAAGGTCAAATAATCAAAATCTACTAGAAGTGCACAAACCTACTCATCCCCCAGGCAAAAGCCTTCTGTCCTTCAGACTCGCTCGCCTCTGGAACTCCCTACCCCCACTCATCCACACCACCTCCAACCACTCTACCTTCAAAAAGTCTCTTTTTTTACATCTAGCATCACAGTGGGAATGCTCATGCTCCCACCCTACATAACTAACTCTACTCATAGTCCTTCAATATCTCATCCTACTTTATATAGCTACTATGTTTGTTCTCTAATCTGTATAATGTTTAACATTTGTTCGATTACTAGTATTTTTCTTCTCGATGTATTAACTGTTATGACTGCTACTGTATATTTGATAAGTTTTCACTTGTATCCTGTCTACATTGTATTATTAACTCTCTGTACCTACATTTTCTCTGTCAAATGTTGAATGTACATTTTCTTTGTGGAGCTTTTCTCCCCAGGACTCCATTGAAAACGGGTTCTTTATGGCCCAATGGACTATCCTGGTAAACCAACTGCAATAAATAAATAAAATAAATCTATTAAAGTGTAGACCCGAAATCTTATAAAATTTCTCCATTACTTCTTCTAGCTCTCCTAATGACTCTCTGGTTAATAAAATATCATCAGCAAAAAGCATTATTTTAGATGTGTACTGGTCATAGACTTCTATTCCTTTTATTCTTGGATTATTGCATATTATTTCTGCAAGTATTTCTATAGCCAAAGCAAATAAAATAGGAGAAAGGGGGTATCCTTGTTTAGTACCTTTTTGTTATAGGGATAGATTCTGTGGTGAAAGGACCTAATTTAATGTAGGCTAAGTTAATAATATATATGTTTTTTAGTAATAAGATGAAGGGAGGAGGAAATTCAAATAATGCTAAAGTTTTAAATAAATATTCCCAGTTGAGGGAATCAAAGGCTTTTTCTATGTCTAATCAGATTACAGTCTTTCTCTATTGTCCTTGTTCACATAATCTATAAGAGTAAGTATTCTTTTAATATTATCATGTGTGTGCCTGTGATATAAAAATCCAGTTTGATCATTATTAATTATCTCTGAAAGTGGGATTTTCATTCTGTTAGCTAGGATTGACATGAATATTTTGTAATCATTATTCAGTAATGATATAGGTCTGTATGAGGTGCCAAGGTTTGATGGCTTATTATCTTTTAGAATTGGTGTTATGAGAAAATATTTCCATGAAGGTGGTATTTTTGCTTTTGACTGGACTTCTAGTAAAGTTTTATGAAAAAGGGAGATTACTGTTGAAGGGAAGAGTTTGTAAATTTCCATAATTATACCATCTATCCCTGGAGCTTTGTTAAATTTACTTTCTTTTATCTTGTCAACAATTTCTTTGCAGGATATAGGTTTTTGTAGGTCTAGTTTTAAGTTTTCTGGAATTTTTTTATATTGATAAGGTTTGTATCTAAGTTTATTTAGTTGGTATCTAAATCTTCTTTTTTGAAATGTTCCATATAATGGAACTGTAACGCTTCAAGGATGTCTCCTATATCTGATACTTTTTTCCCTTTCTTTTCATGTTATATACTACTAATGTTATTTGCTTTAGACTGTATTTTAATTTTTGTAGATAGGTTATGTAGAGATCTGGGGGAGGTGGCTAATGAGTTTATTTTTAATTTTTCCAAGGCTAGACAAGTTTTGTGTGTTAGAATTTCATTATATTTTTTATTTAATTCCTCTATTTCTTTTTTGACTTCTGGACAATTCTGATGTTTTTTTAGATTTTGCTGTCAAGAGTCTGGTTTGCAAGTCTAATGATTCAGATTCCCACTTTCTAACTTTGTTTTTGTACCAGATAAGGGTCTTACCAAATAAATATGGTTTTAATGAGTCCCAAACCATGACTCTACTGATTTCTGTTGTATTATTAATTTCAAGAAATAATTGTAGTTCTGACAACATCCAGGGTCTGAATTCTTTAATTTCCATGATATATGATGGAATTCTACTTGAGATGATTAAAGGTTTAAACTCTGTTTGGAGCTTCATTATCAGAGAACCATGATCTGAGAAAGGCCATGGAACTATTGAGAAGTTGAGGATTTTTGTTTGTAAATCTTGAACTACGAATAATTTGTCTATTCTGGTTTTTGTTCCAAATCTATGGTCTTTATGGGAAAATAATAAGGATGTATCATCCTTTACTTTAAACGTATCTATTAAATTAAATGAATCGATCCATCTTTTTAAGGATTTTGAAATAGGTGCTATACAAAAAGACTTCTCTGTGGTTTTAGAACTTCTAAGGTACAAGTAAAGTCCCCTTCCAGTATAAGATTTCCTTTATAATTGTTGGAAATAAAATCTAGTTGTTTTTTAACCATTCCTGCTCCAATTCTGGGGAACCAATATAGATTAGCTAAGGTCCATATTCTGTTATTACATTTAATTATAATAAATGCTAGTAGACCTTCTTTGTCTTCATATTTATAAATAACTTTTGGAGTGATTATGTTTTTCTTCCAGAGAATTGATACTCCTTTTGTCCTTGTTCTATAGGAGGATTGAGCTAAAACAGTAAAGTCCTTAGGGTTCCAAATAAAGCTATCATTAGTCTTAAAATGTGTTTCCTGGAGAAATACTACTTGTGCTTTATTTAGATTTAAATATTTTAGTAAGTTTGAGCTTTTATTTGCATTATTTAAGTCATTAGTATTTAATGATAAGAATGTTAAATCCATTTCAAGTTATTGTTGGAAGAACCGTTTTGCTTCTTTTTTTATTTTGATTATAGTAGCTATACCATATTCTCTGATAACATTGAATGTTATTTTTATGTGTGCAAACTTGGGAGTGTAATTTAATGCTCTTTCTTCTTTAAATACAAGTAGGGTAAAATTCTGGTCAGGATTTAAAAAAGTACTTCTATAAAACATTAATTCTAAAGTATCAAATACAAGTAAATATGAATTTCCCATTAAACACGGAATGAAAGTCATTCCTAATCCAATAGATAAAGATAGATTTATTGGATTATCACTCATACCTTTAACCAACAATATCAACTGAGCTCCATATGATAAATTATTATATGGAGAATTTGATTAAAACAGATATGAAATTCTATATTATTCTGTTATTAGTCTATAGTATTTTATATATCAGGATAGAATGTTAGTAGTGGAAACAATTATTATGTTGACTTAGAAAATATCCAATATTTAGATACCCTTAAGAAATCCCAAACATGTCAGATATGTCATTTTGGATAAATTAAATGCAACAGAGGAGCATACACTAAATAAGCCAACAACAAATGGATTATTACTAAAATAATTTGACTAAAAGGACTCTGTAGGAGACAATGAGTGATTACCAATGAAATATGAATTTACTGTAGGTGTACTGTCTTCCTTTACTTTCCCTCTCTTCAGCTCACCAACTTCAACTTACACTTATGAAAAGACGTGGCTTATCAGTGGTATCCTGACTCTGAGTAGAGGCGCCGTACATTCTACTGTGCAGTGCTTTTACATATTTATAGATTTACAAAGCAGAGTCTAAGAATAAACTATGATTACCCTGACAATTCCCACCCTGCACAGGGCACCTCTTGCTTCCAGAATGGGTAATCACATCAGGTCTAGAATGAATGTGTAGGTACCCTTATGGTAATCAAGACTTACCTTAGGTAAGTATTAATCAAATGGTGTTTAGAGCATCTTAGAGAGTTCTCGGGTCAGTTAGAATACTCTTAAGCCTCTCCTCCCTTGACCAAAACAGAGATTTCCCTTCCCTTTCTTTCCCTTGTTTTAAATCAGTACTAATAAAAGAAATTCAGCAAACATAGGTAAACAGAAATAACATTCAGTAGTCCGTCTTGTACATGACTCGCAATCCATTAAACAAGTCAGTGACTAACATCACTTTAGTAAACATTATAAAGACAAATTAGAAATAATTTCCTAGCTCTTTAAATTTTCTGATAAAGCAAAAAGTTGACAATAAGCTATTTTAACTAAAAGTGTAAAGCATTTCAATTTCTCCTTGCATGTATACATTTCAACTTATATTGTAGTGTCAATAGCTGTCTGGAATCTGTACAATACTTCACTTCTTCAAAACATTCCTTTTTCATTTCAGGTTTTGTTTTGTCAAAATGGCAACAATATTTCAAGGGCACAATTAATATTTAGACTGATGTTTCAAATAAATAACGTGTCAGTTTCCAATTGAGTTAGTTTAGAATGTATGGTTAGTGCAAATATAACATGTTGCAAAAATAATATGTATTTTTTTTTGTGTGCTCTAAAGACTGTCATATGCAAGTGACATATATAATGTAGCATATATAGAGCAGAGAGCTTATGGATTCAGGTTGTTAAAGTAAGTTATACTTATTAATCAGGCAGTTTCATTTAAGTTTGCAAGTAATTTGGGGACATTTCAGTTGAGTTTGCAGGAATGTGTAGTCCAATGTGAGTAATTTATAAAGTATTTACAAGTTGTTCTATTAAAAGTTATCTAATTTAGCCTTCCTTAGATTGCAATTCAATTTTATAGCTAAACAACATTAGTTTTTTATTTGTTATCTGGGAGGCTAAATGCACTTCGCAGATTCACAAAGTCCATAGAAACTGCCGCAGTTGTTTTCTGTTGCCATGACAATGCAAATATAGCAGTTCCTAATCAACGAGTGTTAAAACAAAAAAACTGAAATAGTTCACGAGGCTGATAGAATGTAAAGAAAGCTTCATTTCTCACAAGCAGCAGTACATTTTTCCCTCCATTTATATATTATGTTAATATTATAGGAAATAATTCAACTGACAGTATGTATATAAACGAAACATTTGAGTTAATCGCTAACATGCCCCATAACCCATTAACCATAACAGTGTCCACTATTAATCTAATAACTATTGTGATAACATCTAATTGAATCCACTTTTCCTCATAAACATGTGTCACAATTCATTAAACAAAGCAAAGTCTAACATCTGTCTAATTACTTATTATTTATTTTATTTATTTATATTTGTTTACAGGGAAAGTCTGACTGGAAGCAGGTCCTTTTTCAGCGGATGCCTGGGAAGAAAAGCTCCACATCATGTACATGATAAATAGAGATACAAAGTTGCAGCAATAGTAAACAACATTACAGGTTGCTGGCTTTAATACAATAACAAAATATTAGTTATCAACAGTATATACAGTAAATGTTGCAAGTTAAGATAGTTTCTTGTTGTTTATAATATCAGTAACAAAGTTGTCAGACAAGATTTTAAAGTATGTAAAGACAACTAGCTAATTCTGACTGTGGTTAGTAGTGGCGGTAGTATAGTTGTGTTAAGAGTCTAGGTGGGGGATAAGGGTGGGGGTGCTAGTCTGGATTAGAACAAGGACAAAGCCAGTGCAAATTTAAGTGGAATTTGAGTGCAGTTTTGAAAAGGCTGCTGGAAGCTAGAGTAGTTATAGAGGGTGGAAGATTGTTCCAAAGTTTAGATTTGGTACATGAAAATATGGCTTCTCCTGCTGAGTTTTTGGGTTGGATAACAGCGAGTTGATTTTTGTTGCTTGATCTTAGGGGCCTAGTGGAGTGATAGGGTTAGAGAAGGGTTTGAAGGGAAGGGATATTAAGGGGTGGTTAATAAGTTTATGAGCGAGGGTGAGTTGATTAAAGTGAAGGAGTTTTGGGAGTTCTAGCCAGTTTAGTTCTTTAAGGGAGATACAGTGATGGCTGCGGTAGGAGGTTCCAGTGGCAAATTTAGCAATTTTGCTGTAACAAGCATCCTGCTTGTGTAGGTCTGTCTGTCTAAGGTTGATAAGTATGGGGGATGCATAGAGTAGGGTGGAGATTATCTGGGAATTGGCTATGGAGATTCTAGCCACCTTGGTTAGGAATTTGTGGCTTTGATATAATGCACTAAGTTTCTTGTGAACATTTTTTATTGTGAGAGATATGTGGGTGTCAAATCTAAGTTTGTTGTCAATTTCCACACCAAGTAATTTTGTGTGTTTTGATGGAGAGATGATGGTATTGTCTTTGGCGAGAATGTTGAAGTGGGGGTTGTTTTGGGTGGGTTTGAAAGGTTGGACCAGGAGAAGTTTTGTCTTACTTGGGTTGAGTAGGAGCTGAGCATTGGATAGCCATCTTTCTACAAAAGAGAATGATTCCTGTGTGATTTGTTGTAGCTCTGGTAGAGTGGGGGCAGAGCAGATGAGAGTAGAGTCATCTGCATACTGTATAAGAGATGCTAGTGTGGTGGCAGTATGTAGGTTGTTAGTGAAAAGTGAGAATAGCAGAGGGCCAAGCATATATAGGATATAATCATTATAAAGATAAATAATAGTAATTTCCTAGCTCTTCAAACTTTCTGATATCGCAAAATGTTGACATTAAGCTATTTTAACTGGAAGACTAAAACATTTCAATACTTCCTTGTGAATATACATTTTTACTTATACTTAGAGTCAAGAACTGTCTTTGAAATCTATGAATTACTTCACTTCTTTCAAGTCATTGATTTTACAGTTCAGATTATATTTTGTCAAAATGTCAATAGCAGTTCAAGGGCACATTTAATATTTAAATTGATATTTTAAATGAATTGCTATCAGTTGCCAAGTGAGTTTGTACAGAGTGTGAGGTAACTGCAAAGATAACATATTGCAAAAAGTAATATGCACCTTTTCATGTGCTCTAGAGTGTCACTTTCAAGTAACATATAAAATGTAACTTTTATAGTGCAGACAGCTTGTGATATCAGCATGCTAAACTGAGTAATACTTTTTAATCAAGCAGCTATATTTAAGTTTACATGTAGTTTGGGGACATTTCAGTTGTGTTTCCAGGAATATGTAATCCTATGAGGATAAATCGTAAAATATTTACAAATAGTCCTATTATGTATTTATTTTATCTTGTTTAGGTTGTTTTTCATTTTAATAACTAAACAACATTACTTTTTCTTATTATTTGTTATCTGTGAGGCTAAATGCGCTTCGCAGGTTTACAGTGTCCTAAGAAACTGCAGCAATTGTTTAACGTTGCTATGGCAACGCAAATAGAATGTGTGGAAAGCTTCACTTCTCTTAACCAACAGTATATTTTCCCCTCCTTTTTTTTTTTTATATATATTTGTTAATACTAAAAAGAAATAATTTAAAGGACATATGGACATGAATGGAACATTTCAGAGTTAATCACGAACATGTCCCCAATCCCAATAAGCATAACAGTGACTATCATTAATCTAATAAATATTGTAATAATTAATTAAGTTCACTAGTCCAATAAGTCTACCTTAAAATTAGATTATTTTAGTCTATTATTTATCTATGTATAGATAGTGAGTTATTAAATATATACAGACTATATTAATATAGTAAATAAGAGAGAATTTAGAAAGGGAGACAAGATGCAGTTAAAATAAATAATGAGAAAAGAGAGAAGAGAAAGAAAAAAGAAAATTAAGAGAAAATACACATATACTATGTATGCTGATTTACAGTATAAATATGTTATGTCCTATATAACCCTGCTTCTGTGAAAGAAAAGTACCCTGTTTTACATACCTGAGGTAATATGAAAACTCTTATGTGTCATCTATTTTCAAAAAATATAGATAAAGATTCCAGTAGTTAGTTACCTTTGTTTTAAAACTCCAAGCAGTAAAATTGGTCCTTTAAAGTAATGTTAAAACAATTCATATCATAGTAAATGCTTTGAGAGATTTGGCCGTAACAGTATCAGTCTTTTGCTTCTTCTTTTTGACGTCTGTCCAAACATTTGCTTCTTTTGTTCTCTTGAGAAAAGGTGACATCCAATCCATATCTCCTGGTAAAGTAATCACATTATTAGTTTTAATAAATGAAGAGGCTTCCTCTAAGTCAGTGAAAGTCTTCATCCTGTTGGCATACAGTATTCTTATCTTAGCTGGATATGCAAGTTGTGCCTTGATGTTATTTTGTTTCAGAAACTTTATCATTGGCCACTCTTTTTTTCTTTGTTCCATTATTCTAGATGAATAGTCGTTATCAAATCTTATCAGGCTCTGTTTATCTGTACTGTTGTCCGAATGGAAACAGTTGATCTACTGTGGCGCCCCCTAACAGGAGCAGATGAAAGAAGAAGAAGATCAGGCTCTGTTTATATTTTAGAGGTGCCTTCCTCCAAGCAGATCTTAAAATCAGTTCCTTGTCCAAGTATGAAAGAAATTTGATAATTATTAACCTAGGAGGAGAGTTTGAGTTAGTGGCAGGTTTCCCAAGAGCTCTGTGCTCCCTTTCAATGCCAAAGGAAAGTCCTTCTTTTAAATTTAAAAAGTCAGGGATCCAGCTTGGTAAAAAGGAAATCATATCCTCACCTTTTGTGTTTTCAGGTAATCTGAAAATCCTGATGTTATTTCTCCTCTCCCTATTTTCCAAGTCATCTACTTTATTAACCAACCAAGTGTTTTGTTTAAGAAGCAGTTCTTTATGTGTTTCCTCTTCCTTAAGTCTGTTTTCTAAGTCATTTAGAGAAAACTCTATTCCTGTTATCCTTGTCTGTTTTTGTTATAGCACTTAGTTGAGGGTGTCAGCCAGTTTTTGACTGCTTGTTTTAATATTTTCTAGGTTCTCTTTAAAATCATCCATCTTCAAAGACAACTCCTGCAGGGTAGATGTCATCTGTTGTAGTTCATTCTTTAAGGCAGCATCCTGGCGAGAATTCATTGAGTTGCTCATTTTAACAAGTGAATATATCTCCAAGCGTTTTGACAGGAAATTATTTGTAAAACTTCACAAAAGTCTCTAATTATGTAAATTAGTCCTTTATTTATAAGATTTTATACTTTGAAGGAAAAACATTATATGTTTCCTGTCTTATTTAACTAGTTATATGGAGCTCTAAAATACTGCTGCTTTCAGTTAGCCATTCAGGCTCCATCCCTACTTGTTTATCTTGCTAAGGTGTACAAAATTCTCTGATGCTTTCGTAAATCTGATTGAAAATCTATATAAAGGAGCACTGGCATACATAAAAATTGGCACATATGTCTCTCAAAAGATACCCATATTGAAAGGAACTAAACACGGATGTCCACTCTCCACTTTATTTACCCTAATAATGGAGCCCTCAGTCAATTTAATTAGAAACAATAATGACATAGAAGGATTTAAAATAAATGAAAATACAGTATCTAAAATTCAGCTTTTCCCTGATGATATATTAATTATATCAACAGGAAACAACTCTTTTATACAGTCATTATTTGACACAATGGCAGACTTTAAGAAAATCTCAGATCTGACGTTTAATGAAGAAAAAACAAAGATTCTGCCAATACATTTAGGAAAAAATATTTTTAAAAAAGCTTTTCATAAATATATACCCAATTCAGGTCATATAACTTATCTAGGAAATATCTTAGCAAGAGATATTAAATCAATTATTCAATGTAACTATAATACATGTCTTGAAAACATACAAACCCTGTTTAAAAGTTGGAATAATATAATATTTTCCATTGAAGAAAGACTTACAAGTATAAAAATGATTATATTCCCAAAGATATTATATGTAATACAATCAATACTACTCCCATCTACCAAAACAATCATGAAAACATGAAACACATTAATGTTGCTATTCTTTTGGGCACATCATAGACTTAGAGTGGCATTAAGGACACATATCAATAATTGTCCCAAGGAGATATAGCCTTTCCTGAAGTTGATCAATACTCTATATCCTCTGTTATCAAAACTGTAGCTCTACTAATTGATAATTCATATGTTGCAATGTGGAAAAAATATTGGGAATTAATAGGCATGGAATTAACTAGTATACCACTAACACACAAAAATATTATTATACATAATCCCATATTATGGATACTCAAAGAATTTTGCACTGACCCATAACACCGAGACACACATAAAATTACCCAATAAATATTATGTTAGATTATGTATTAACCTGTGGATGTCTTTGTAAATACTTTTGTTGTTTTATGAATGTTAAAATTTTACTGCTTGCATAAATTACTATGTTTTATTGATTGTATGCTAAAACCAATAAACGCGTTAAAAAAAAAGATATGCAGGAAATAGAAAGATAAGACCTGTTGTATCATAAAATGCTTCTATGTGTGGGGCCAGGATTATTCTGAGAGCACATGGAAGCAGCAGGTAAAGAATGAAACAAATAACCCATGCCAAAGGGAGTTTGGGGGAGATTATGTACCCACAAGAGGAGCAGGCAAGAGCAGCCATCTTCTGAGGTGGACTGAGGGAAGTAGCAGAAATTCTTGTATCATCCATGTCAAAAGAACCAAATACTGAAAATTTCAGCAAGGCCTATGTGAAGACTGGTAGAGATGGATGAAGGCTGCCAGCCTAGCCAGATAGAATTTTATACATAATTATATCATTTGTAAATATGAATGTGAATCACAGGCTTGTTGTCTTAAATGAAAAAAATGCTGTTACAAAAATGTGGCAACAGTGCTCTCTACTGACCCAGTAAAAGCAAGTTGCGACCCTTTGATCCAAAGTCAGCTCCAGTCCGGCTAGATGAAGGCTTCCTGCCAATTGTTTTAAGGCTAAAGTTAATGACCAGAATTTACATGTGGAACTACTGTATAGTCTGGGAGAAAGGGGCACAGCTGGAGAACCTGTGCCAGCCTTCCCCAGGAGTGTCTGTGTGGTTGTATAAACTATTATCTCTAAGTGCCTGTGTGTGTGTGTGTGTGTGTGTGTGTGTGTGTGTGTGTGTGTGTGTGTGTGTGTGTGTCAGTTACTTGGACAGGGACACGAAGCACTGGTTGGACAGAGAGGGTGATAGAGGTTTTAGCTTGCCTACTAGGCTGAGATTTGGACCCTATAGCTGTGCCAGTGGGGAGTCTTATTGAGGACCTGAGGAGCAAGGGAGCAACCAGCCCCGGACTGACTGTGATCTCTGTGTGCTCTTAAGGGAAATTGCACTTTACTGTGTGTATTTGTTATCCTTTCCTCATATATGAAACACCCTCTCTGGTATTAGTGGTGAAGATTGAGGCTCCTTGATTGCTGGGCCAGGGCACGGGCATCACATATTAATTGGTGGTAGTGGTGGAATATCCACCTCACATATTAATTGGTGGCAGTGGTTGGGATATCCACATCACATATTAATTAGCTGGCAAATACTAATTGGCCTAGTGGTGTGGATAGTGTCAATCCTGTAGCTTGTATACAGTGAGCTTTGAAGGTGGTTTTGTACTCTAAAACAGCCACACAGTGAATACTCAGAGTTGAGATCACAATTGTTTTATTTCTTTTGTTAGCTTAGTTATTCAGGGTGAGCAGGCAGCATGTCAGCAGAGGCGTATGGAAAGCTGAGAAGGAGCCAGTTGGCGGAGATATGCCATGCTAGAGGACTGGTGCATGGAAACCTGACTAAGGCAGACCTGATTGCTGCCTTGGTTACAGCTGCATCAGAAAACAGCAACCAGGAGGACAATCAGACTGGCAATGGAGATATAATTCCCTCAGAGAATGGACAGCTCAACCTTTCTGCAGTGGACTTAAAAATTCAGCTGAAGCTAAAGCGACTTGAGTTGGAGGCCAGGCATGTGGAATTAGAAGCAAATGAGAGACTGTGACGTTTGCAGGCTGAGGAGAATGAGAAACTGTTATGTCTGCAAGCTGAGGAACAAGAGAGGCAGAAGCAGCATGAGAAGGAGATGCTGACTCTTCGCCAGTGTCATGGAGGTAATGGGGAAGGGAGTAACTGGACCCCAGAAGCACAAAATGTCAGTAAATTTCTTCCACAGTTTAAAGAGGGGGATCATTTTGATAGTTTCATTCATATGTTTGAGACGGTGTGTAAACAGTATGAAGTTGACTAAGGGCTCTGGGTACGGTTCCTGACCCCCTTACTCCATGGTAAAGCCGTAACTGTTCTGTCCAAAATGTCTGACGTTGCATGTTTTGATTATACTGCTGTAATAAAATGTCTTTTAGAACTGTTTAAGCTAACACCTGATACGTATAGGAAAAAGTTTTGTGAGCTTAGATGCAAGGCAGATGAAAGTGTGTGTGAATATGTTGCTGAATTGAGCACTTATTTCCATAGGTGAGTGAGTGGATGTCAGGTTACCACTTTTGAAGGGCTGGCAGACCTTTTGGTGAGGGAACAAGCCCTTAGCACTTTGCCTGAGGACATGAAGATCTCGTTAGCTGATAGACAATGTGCTACTTCAGATGAGTTGTGGAAGAAGGGAGACCTATACCTGTCAAGCAGGGCAGCCCTGCACAGGAAGGGGACCCCCAGTACTGCTCATGGGTCTAAAGGAACCCATGGTGGTCAGCACAAACTGCCCTAACAGAATCTGCCCATAGCAGGGGAAGCGACTAGTCCAGGTACATGTCCAGGAGCTAGGGTTAAATGTTTTGAATGCAACCAGTGGGGCCATGTGACATACAGATGTCCACAGAGGCAAGGTGGGAAACCAAAGGTGAGGGAGCCAGTAAGTGGGAAAGACAAAATGCCAATAGTAGGTTGTCTTAAAACAACAGGGGTACTAAACTACCATCCTACAGATGTCCTGAGAGGAAAGGATTTGGATGAGGCAGTATCATGTGCTTATGCAGTTACAAGCAGTCAGGCTAGGAGACAAGCATGTGGGTCTACAGCCATTCCTGGCCAGAGCACCTTCAGCATGTCAGGGAGGTGCTGGGCAGACTAAAGAGGGCAGGGTTGACCACTAAGCCAATCAAATGTCAGGTGAGTATGGCAGAGGTTTCCTACCTAGGACATAGAGTGGGGAGTGGTATGATAAGGCCAGAACCTGCCAAAGTGGAAGCTATTCATGCATGGCATGCACCTGTTACTAAAAAGCAGGTGAGGGCATTTTTAGGGACAGCAGGATACTGCAGAAAGTTTGTCCCCAGTGATAGTACCATAGATGCTCCCCTCACAGACCTGACAAGGAAGAACAGACCAGATAAGGTAGTGTGGACCACAGCATGTGAGCAGGCATTCCAGTAGCTTAAAGAAGCTTTGGGAGGACCCCCTGTGTTACCCAGTCCACATTACAGCAAATAATTTGTTGTGCAGATGGATGCTTCAAACCATGGGGTGGGGGCTGTACTTAGCCAGATTTCGTCAGAGGGGGAAAATCACACAGTGGTTTATCTCAGTCATAGGCTCCAATCCAGGAAGGAATGCTATGCAGCTGTAGAAAAGGAATATCTAGCCATAGTGTGGGCAGTGCAGAAACTTCAGCCTTATCTGTATGGAAGGAAATTCACTGTTATGACAGATCACAACCCCCTAATATGGTTAAAGAGAGCCAGCCAGCAAAATGCCAAGTTGCTAAGATGGAGTCTAGGGTTGCAAGCATATGATATGTCAGTGCAGCATGTCAGTGGGAGTAGCAATGCCAATGCAGATGGGCTCTCAAGACAGGGAATGGGGTAGGTATATGCAGATAGACCTAACCCTCTCAAGTGGCATTTCTCAAGGGTCACTTGAAAACTAGCTTGAGTTCTCTTGGGGGAAGAAATATGAAGACTGGTAGAGATGGGTGAAGGCTGCCAGTCTAGCCAGATAGAATTTTATACATAATTCTATCATTTGTAAATATGAATGTGAATCACAGGCTTGTTGTCTTAAACGAAAAGAATGCTGTTACAAAAATGTGGCAACAGTGCTCTCTAGTGACCCAGTAAAAGCATGTTGTGACCCTTTGATCCAAAGTCAGCTCCAGTCTGGCTAGATGAAGGCTTCCTGCCTATTGTTTTAAGGCTAAAGTTAATGACCAGAATTTACATGTGGAACTACTATATAGTCTGGGAGAAAAGGGCACAGCTGGAAAACCTGTGCCAGCCTTCCGCAGGAGTGTCTGTGTGGTTGTGTAAACTCTTATCTTTAAGTGCATGTGTGTGTGTGTGTGTGTGTGTGTGTGTGTGTGTGTGTGTGTGTGTGTGTGTGTGTGTGTGTGTGTGTGTGTGTGGCAGCTACTTGGGCAGGGACACGAAGCACTGTTTGAACAGAGAGGGTGCTAGAGGTTTTAGCTTGCCCACTAGGCTGAGATCTGGACCCAAGGCTGTGCCAGTGGGGAGTCTTATTGGGGACCTGAGGAGCAAGGGAGTGACTAGCCCTGGACTGACTGTGATCTCTGTGTGCTCGTAAGGAAAATTGCACTTTGCTGTGTGTATTTGTTATCCTTTTCTCATATATGAGACGCCCTCTCTGGTGTTAGTGGTGAGGATTGAGGTTCCTTGATTGCTGGGCCAGGGCACGGGCGTCACAGCCTAATATAAGTCATAATACATTTAGAAATCTGCTATACAAAGCTGAAGATGCATGTGTAAAGGATAATCTGTTAGCAGATTAAGGGAATACTTTGCCAGTTAGCATGTTGTTTGCTCTTTTAAGGGTGAAAAAAGTTCCATTACTTGGGTTTATTTGTTTGCATTTCAGTGAGGCTGCATGAGTGCGGGGGTGGGATGGTGACACCAGTAACTTTTTTAAGGTTCCATAGGCGCATGTGTGATCGAACATTCTAAAAGAGGTTTACTGTTATAAGGTTGAAATCAATTACTGTAAGTCAATGGGTCTACTTCAAAATATATAAAACCCATAACATCTAATTTCATAACATCGAGACCAGAACATCTACAACCCAAAACATCTAAAACCCATAACATCGAAAATGTGCATCAGAGCATCAAACGCTACAAATCACATGAAAATAACATCCCCTCCACATATAATAACACCAAAGTATCAAATACACTTTTTACTACATTTCTGCTCCCTCCAGCCCCCATGATATTACAAGTTTGATATTTAGGTGTTCAATCACCTAAGCATTCAATCTTGTAATATAGACGCATTATATCTTTTGCTCACTAATTTAAGTATGGGAAAAGTCCTCAGGATTGGTGACATGTAATCTTTAAGGGAAAGGGGAATAGTCATATGCACTATAAGTTTACTTTTTTGTTGTGGAAAATAACGGAGAAGCATATTTTGGATAAATTATTGTCAGAACTGGAAAGGTTGGGACTTGAGACCATATATCAGCATGAACATTTTGAAAATAGATCTGTAATCACCTGTAACACAATATTCTATAATAATATAATAGCAGATATAAATGAAAAAAATTGTGCTTTGATGTAATTATATAGACTTATACTTCAGCCTTTGATAAGGTCATACACAAAATACTGATCAATAAATTAGAAAAAAAAGATATTGATGTAATCTTGATAAGATGGATAGCTGCATGGATTACAACTAGGACATGGCAAGTATCATATAGCAATGGCACAGGTGAAATTGTAGGTTACAGTCAAAGTTTACCATGGGTCTCTGTCCTAACCCCATACTTGTTTAGGTTGTATCTTTCAGATGTATCTTTCTTTTCATTTGATGTGTTCTACAGTCTGTATGCAGATGACTTGAGAATGAGTAAATTGATTACATCTGTTACAGGTAGGGCATGTCTGTAAAATAATTTGACTAAAATGACCATTTGGGCACAGAGGAATAATATACAGATAAATACATCAAAAACTAAGCATCTGAGATGTGGGAATCATAGATTTAAGGGCAAATGTTTACTACAGCACACAGTGATTGAAACTGTAGATTCATCTAAGGACTAGGGTATATGGGTAGTGCCAACACTGTGTTTTTCTAATCATTATCAACCAATCGGCTAATAATTCTTATAAAATTATAGGTTGTATAAAAATATTTATAATTTCTAGGAAACCAGAAATGACAAAAATCATTATCTACAAGTTGCATTAGACCCAATCTAGACTATAGAATAACAATATGGAAATATAATAAGAAAACAATCATGAGTAAATTGGAAGGAATATAGTGCAAATATAACAAGAGTATCCATTGATATGAAAATTTAAGCTTTTCTTAAAGATCAAAAATATCTGAACTTGTACAGTGTATCATATAGATATTTAAGAGGATACCTTATTCAGGTATGTGCAGCATTCAGAGACAACTACCTCTGAGAATGTTTGGAGTTATCAAAGAGAAGCAAAACATCATCAGACAACTTATGTAGAAGATTATACAGGAATGAGAGATATATTAATTGGTTCTCTGAAGCAATAGCTGATGCATGGGATAGGCTATCAAATTGTATTAAAGGAAACACCAATTTAGATATTTTTATTAACAGCTTGGGCACTTATTATGGAAATTACTCTCCGGGATTCATGAAGCTCGGCGCAAGGCCGGTGTAAGGCCTGCGCCGGCGGTGCAGTGAATAGTCGGCGTAGTAGCGCCATATGCATAGTAATGAGAGCTCGCCGCAACCACAGACACGTGCGTAGTGTACGTGAGCGAGCTCAAGTAGGATGCGTCCGGAGGCATGGCTAAGCCGGCAGGCGATGAGCAACCTAATGTGCTGACTGCCACGGTCTGCCCATAATAGTAATGGCAGCAGCCAGGGCCCATGCAGAATGAAATGCATGTAGAGTATGCAACATAGTACCCGTCCCAACAAAACGGAGAAGCAAATACAACCCACGAAGCCCTAAGTGTACCCGTCCAAGGAACAAAGGATACGCGTAACACCGTGTTTGTCCCGCAATGCACCGTCAGTGGGCATACCCAGAGAAGGTGTACGCAGCATGTCAGCGCCGCACCGACATAGGAGTAGCGACTAAGGTTACCACCTGTCCCACTTTGCGAGGGCAGTCCCTCTATGGGCAGTTGTGTCCCGATAAAAAATATTAAAAATGGCAAATGTGCTAAGATTGTAGGACATAATGATATCCCGTATTTAATGTAATGGTTGCATGAAATGGTTATTTCTGTAACTGAAATACCTAAATGTCACAAGAAACAGAATAAGCAACCAAACTGCTACAACAATAAGCTTTTATTTAGGCAAACAAGTGAAGTTCTATGCTATATAGTGACCGTGGGTATGTGTCGGCCTGTAAAATCTGATGTGAGTCCCGAAAATGTCCCACCTTGGCCACTGGAAAAGGTGGCATCCCCAGTAGCGACATGGGCATGGTCACCAGGGTTACCAGCTGTCCCACTTTGCTATGGACAGTCCCTCATTGGACAGTTGTGTCCCGCCAAAGATCGAAAAACTGGCAAATGACCTGAGATTTCCTGCCAAAAATATTCCCGCAATATACCTGAAATAGTAGCATAAAACATATATTTTGTATATGAAACACATACATGGCATAAGAAACTGAATAAGGAACCCAAATGCTAACAGAATAAGCGTATATTATGGCAAACAAGTGAAGTTCTGTCAACTCCACTTGCTGTGGGTATGTGTTGTCCTGCAAAATCCGATGTTTCCACAAAAGATGTCCCACTATGGGCATTGGAAAAGGTGTCAACCGTAATGGTCACAAGCAGTAGTGAGAGTACACAGCCGGGTAGCTGTGTCGACATAACAGGAAGGAACCAAGATACCCTAAACACAGGCAAACATGTGCATAGCAACATGTCCCACACCCAGCAACGTGTTTGTCGCATACACAGGACGGCGTATGTCTAAGTGTAATATCCAGAAGCAGGACCCATGCATGCAGATGTAATACACAATAGCCCCATTGTAGCATGTAAGTCCCACCCATGTACGCCTGTGCACCCAAACCAGCTAGCATCCTTGTGCAGCTACACACCTACACACAATGGGCATACCTGAAATGTGGTAAGAAGTATTGTGTTAGGCAGTGCCACGTGGGCAAATATGTACCCCACATGTCACCAACCCACCTCAGGTACAGATATGGAAATGGCTGCATGTGAATGTGTCTGCAGAATGTGTACATCCCGCATGTGGTATGTACCCGTCCAAACCATATAGGTTTGCACATGCCACGGTGCACATAACTGTACACATGTGGACAAGTCGGGTTGTTGAACCACCGCATCGATGATTAGCTATGCAGAGAAGTCAAACACATATAGCGGAACATGTGCCTACCAAACAGGACGTCCTAACAGGGTGCCACAGGCACAGAAGGGGAAGGTGGGACATCACATGTGGAGAGTAGCGTTGCCGGACGGCCAAATACACATGGTCAAGGTAAAGGACGGAACAACATGCATATGGCCGGATGGATGTTGTTAGAAAAATATATATAGAAACACATATGAAGTGCCAGTTTAGAAGCAAAATACTATATAATGCATTGAATTGTACCGCACAATATGGCAGTAGAAATGATCATGCATGTAATTGGTGAAGCTTAGCTGCAGTGTGATCGAACTCTGACACTGGCAGTAACCAGTACAGCAGGCTTATGTCTCTCAGCATTAGTTATCTGCTGGGATACAGAAAAATAAATGTATGTACATGCATAACATCCTCCCTTCCCCTGAGGAGGATGGCCTTGTGAGCTCTATCGAAGATAGAGTACAATTCCTTACCAGAGAGACAAAGGAACGTATTAAGAAATGAACTGACTATTGTATCGGAACAGTCCAGGGTCCTTGAAACAGCTACAATTACAGAAGGACACTGTAATTGACCAGGTGCCTTGCAAGGCTGTGTTATTCTCATGGGAAAACATTTTAAAAGCATGACCTCAGCACCCACGTATGTATAGAATATTGCGGACCATAGTGATGGAAATGCCCTGTGACCGACCACGCCAGTAAGGTGGGCAAAAGCTGATTGTAAACACTATATAAAGAAATTGCTTACTGTATAGAGTCAGACAAAACTCTCATACTTGGACTGTATATTATTTTGCCTGCCTGTGTACACTACTAAAGCGTTGTGGACCCGAGCTTCCTGTGTTATTGACTGTCACCTAGAAAAGCCTACTGATTTCAACAGTCTGGTTTTAACAACTTATTTGACATTGTGGTCCTTGTCATCCGAATTCCCTTGGTAAGCTACAGGTCAGAGTGCATGGGTGGTTAGACATGTGCGCAGGAGAATTTGCCTAAATGGTTCTTCTTGAGTGAAAAGACCTCCGACTGAATTGTTGTGTGTAAAGAGGCTGTCCACTGTCTGATCTGTGGCTGAAAAGCGGAAAACTGGATCCCAAGAAGAAAACGTGCAGTCATAAACAGGAGGCTCAGGTAAGGAGGGTTTGCCTCTTTGTCTCTATTGTAGATCAGGGACCAGACTACATTGTGTTTCTGTTAACAGTTGTGATAGCAGGTCAAGACCAATCCAAGTAGTTTTAAATCTGGACATAGATCAGGGGAACACAGAGTAGAGTAAATAGTCATTGTAGACACTACAGTGGATACAGGGAAGGAGATACCACGTGGTACGAGAGAAGGCTTACGTAACAGTCGTGTAGAGGATATGGGAGATTAGTGCACAAACAGATCATGTGATCCGCGTTTGACGGGTGACGTGAAGTATATGCAATTGCAGAGAGCACATAATGTGAGATATTCTGCAAAATGGGGTAATAAATATGACATTGATGGTATATTAGACAAAATATCGTTACTGAAACATTGGAATCACTGAAAATGTGATGCAGATGTTCTAGGGTAACCACCTGTCCCACTTTGTGAGGGACAGTCCTCTTGGCCAGTTGTGTCCTGCAAACAAACTGAACAAATGGCAAATGTCCTGATATCTTAGGACAAAGATTTCTCAGATATCTTCTTAAATGGTAGCATAAAACAGTAATGTTGTATCTGAAACACCAAAATATCATAATAAACAGAATAAGCAACTCAAATGCTACAAGAATAGGTTGCTCTCCTGGCAAAAAGTGAATTGCTGCCCTTTGTACTGGCCGTGGGTATGTTTTGCCCTGCCAAATTACACGTTCCTAACACTAATGTCCCACCTTGTGCATTTGAAAAGGTGGCAACCCTAAGATGTGCAGGCGAAAAAACAGCGACAATTGGGTATCCGTCAAGCACATAGGTGGATTGAGGTAGTGAACCAAGGGAACAGAACACTAGAAATGCGAAAGCATCATGCATACACAAAGAAGATAATAATACAGTAGTAGCGACAGCCCCCACCCCTACCACCTCCGATACCACATCCAGGAAAAA